>NW_010306942.1:0-7072 GCF_000700745.2 Antrostomus carolinensis | reverse complement strand
GCAGGAAGAAGTGGGCAAGTCGAAGTATGGGCAGCGTTCCGTTCTCCACGAGGTTGTTGGCATCCTGAGACTGCCTGTTATCTTGGTTTTCGTTATGGCGACCGTAGTGTGGAATATCATCACTCTGGCCATTGGTTTCCCTGCTGCCTTCTACCGCATGCCCATTTCTAGATGAAACCCCACTTGAATCACGGCTGTTGTTTGCTGAACTCGAGTTATTCTGCTCCGACTGTATATCCGGTAAGTGGTGACCACCTCTCTGTACTTCCGAGTTAGATTCGGTTTCCATTAAAGAGCTCAGTTCTCCAAAGCCTGTCATAATTTGTCTAAGGATTGAGCGAAGAGCCACTGATGAAGGTTCACCAAGCCCAGTTTCCGAGATCCGACGGAGAGGTATCCGTATGGTGCTAACATAGGTTCGGATACCTGCACGTTCCGATCGCGATATCGTACGCCGAAATCCCCCGCTGTCACTTTCAAAGGTAACCGTGTTTTCTGCCATTCCTACTCTTGAACGAGTTCTACTAGCAATACTGTCCCGATCTCGGTTTTCTCCAGGACGGATTCTTCTCACTTGAAGATCTAGTGTAATTGTTGGATGCCTTCTAATAGCAGCTACTGGCCTACTAGATTCCTCCTCTTCCAAAGTTATTCCCAAGGATGGGGCTACGCTGGAAAGCTGAGGAATCTGAGCGTTACCTCTTGCTTGCCCTTCAGCAGGCTGTGGAGAAGGCTGAGCTGTTTGTCTTCTACTTCTGTTAACTTGCTGTGCATTTCTATCCTGTCTCTGCCCACGCTCCTCAGAAGGAGCAGTATCTCCTTGTCTTTGCAGCGGAGAGCGGCTTCGACTACTTAAAGTAGACCTCAGCCGCAGAATTTCTAGTCTTTGGTTTGCACTCATCCTAACACTAGTTCTAGCTCTACCTCTTGTGACTCCTGTAGAAGTGCCTCTTTCTGGCATTTCTCTTTGATCACCAGCAGCTGCAGAATTATTACGTGTAGTTTGTGTTTCGGAAAGGCCTGGCAACTCCCTTGTTCTACTCCTGAGCCTCCCCGAGAGCGGAGGAGAGGCTGCTTCCGAGCTTTGTGCCACAGAACTTCTTACAGACCTGGTCCTTGCAGTGCTTGAAGGCTGGCTGTTCGCTTCTCTTGCAGTCCTGCTCCTTGTTCGTGGGGTTCCTGGACTGACAGCTCTTTGATGTCTTCTTTCTGAATACATTCTGCTACTATCTATACCCACATACTCCTCACCAGCAGTTTCAAAACTGTTATGCTCGTGATTTATGTTGATTTCAAGACTAAACCGAAACTCCCCGCTGTTTGGATTTGTTCGACTCACGGCTCTCCAGGTTTGGTTCCCACTCTGTCCACTGCGAGTGGCATTTCCTGTGCGACGAAACGTGTTCAGCCATTCAAGCAAAGAGTCACCATTTGCATTTTCTCCAAGAACATCAGAATCTGAGAGAAACAAAGAATTGCAAATATTCATACAACTGCACGCATAGCACACTACCATGCACTCCAAATCCTCTATGCTTGCTGGGCCCTCTTTCAGAAATGTTGCAGGAGCAGGACAGCTGCTGTGCTACACGAATGTAATTTTGCTGAAAATACACTGTATGTAAAAGTGTCAGCAAAACTCATCAGTTCAACCTAGAATTTTTGTCCCACCAGCAGATACAAATGTCCTTCTGGAGCCCCCAACACAAGAAAGACATGGATCAGTTAGAACGAGGCCAGAGGAGGCCACCAGGATGATCCGAGGGCTGGAGCACTTCTACTGTGAGGACAGGCTGAGAGAGTTGGGGCTGTTCAGTCTGGAAAAGAGAAGGCTCCGGGGAGATCTTATAGCGGCCTTCCAGTGCCTGTAGGGGGCCTCCCAGAAAGCTGGGGAGGGACTTTTCATAAGGGCAGTTAATGACAGAAAAAGGGGAAATGGGTTTAAACTGAAAGAGGGGAGGTTTAGATTAGATATTAGGAAGAAGTTCTTCACTGTGAGGGTGGTCAGACACTGGAACAGGTTGCCCAAGGAAATTGTGGATGCCCCTCCCTGGAAGTGTTGAAGGCCAGGCTGGATGAGGCTTTGAGCAACCTGGTCTAGTGGAAGGGGTCCCTGCTGATGGCAGGGAGGTTGGAACTAGGTGATCTTTAAGGTCCCTTCCAATCCAAACCATTCTGTGATTCTATGATACACAGATAAATTAATATGCCCATATGGCCTCTTCTGAGAAACTGTTCAGATTTACGCAGTCCAAAGGTAAGTTGCATTTGTCCAATTTCTGTCCCTCACTTCAGCTATCAATTTGAGGGTATCTTAGTCAAAGATTATTTTGATAAAGCAAGGAAAAGTACAACAGATTTTGTCTTCTTTTGGTAAACATTTTAAAAAATGGTTTTCTATAAGCAGTGGAATAAACGATGCACGGTTTCAACAGCTTTGCTCCTTCTGCACAAACATAATCTTTTCCTGCTGCAATATCCACAGCTCCATTCCTAATCTTCTCCAACAACAAGCTCAGGAACAGATACAATTGTTGCGCTTAGTGTGAATTTTGTAAAAAGAAAGCCAATAGTTATGATCACAGTGAAGATTTTCCCTCAAAGGGATCAGGTTAAGATCTCCCTACTCCACTATCTCCCTGCTTTCATGAAACCTGCAAGAACTCTGGTATCTTTGTTTCCGAGTTGCCTATTCCTCTCCTAATCTGACTAGAATTGGACAAATGATTAAGCTAATATTGCTGGGGAAGTGAAGACAGACAGTGCACATAATACAAGCCTTCCTCCATAAAAGAAATGGAAATGAAACAACAAAAACAACAAAACAATGGAGAAGTCAAGTGTGTCCCAGTTAACTTATTCTCTGTTGCAGCTTCTCTAATACATGATAAAACCTTCCAAGAATTAGAATAAAAATTATTTTTGTGCTTTTAAGTTTACTAGCAAAGGGGTACCAGGAAAAGAGGAGAAAGTAATTTGTGGCTGACAAATCAGCTTTCATAAAGTATTTCAAGCTTGTTTTCGCATCATTAGGAAATCTCTCTAACTTTTAAAACAATCCACAGATGGAAAAAAAAAAAAGAAGGAAAAACGAGACCTGAAATGGCTGGTACTGAAATCCATCAGCATTTCTCCTAAATATTTGTGCAAAACAATATTTATGCAACATGTACGATGTGTATCTACATATATGAATGAACAATGTTCACCTCCAACAGTTCTACCTTCACCTTCTCTGTTATCCAGATCAGTCTGTGATGCCAGACGCTCCTTAGCCCCCTCCAAGCGTTGCTGCAACTCTTCTGCTGTTATTTCCCCTGAAATAATTTACAGAACACTGTTAGATAAGATATTATTATGGGCTCAACACAGCCATGCAGAAATAACATTTTTTATCTTGAAGGAAAATCTTCAGAAATAAGGTAAAATTAATGAAATCAAAAAGAAAACATCACTCGTATGACATTGTAACACAGATACACAGATAACACAGGAAGCAGGTACTGGGGTGGAAGAAAAAAAAATGCTGAACAGGTGTCAAGAGCATGCCAACTTCCAGTAACAACTCAGAGACCCCCAGAATTGCCACATGCCACAGATACACTTTAGTGTTCCAGATGTTAATTATTTGGGTTTGGATATTACCTTTATAAGGACATGTTGCATTTGAAAAAGTTACATTTTTATTCCAACTTTGGTATCTATTTAAGTTGTTAATTTTTACTGACTATCATAAATTTTGAAGGGAAACAGAGGGCTTTTTCCTTCCTCCAAAGCCACGGACATCAGGCTACTTGACTCATACAACGACACGCGGTGCCTGGTGCCTGACAGCAGTAGCGTCACTTCACATTACATCTTTTCTACTGAAGGTATTCGCATCTTACCAGGAGTGCCAAGCAGGTTGCGGTCTCTCATTAACCTGTAGTCTTCTTCATTGAGTTCATTAATGAACTGGTAATAGGCCTCCTCCCTACTGAGGCGCTCCAACTGTCGTTGTCTCTCACCTTCACCGTGAGTACGCTCTCGTGAAGATGCTTGCTCATTGCCATTCCCTGCACGGTGCCGAGAGCCATCCATAATGATAATGCCAGGCTTTCCTGAACAAAACCAGAAAGTCAGGCTGCACAGTAATTACAGTAAGAAGTTATCTAATTTACAGTAAAAAGATCCCAGTATTTTCAATGAAATTAGTTTATTAATAGCTAAAGATTATTAAACCAAGCTCCATGTTATTTGCCAAGTCAACAGTGTAGTTTATTATGTGAGTATTTTGCTTCTGGCTTGCCGAAAAATAGCTAGTAGATCCCTTTGCTTACTGAAAGGACGTACCAGTTGGTACAGCAACTTTAAAATAAAAAAGCTATGACAGATTCTATTTTTTAAAAAAACCTAAATAAGGATATTCTAGAAAGTTAAAAGAATAACATAAAATCTACTTCCCTTCTCCCAAGGGAAATACAACAGCAGCGTGGAGTATTTCAAAAGCTAAAATGTCACTGAAAACATTGTTCTCTAATTATTGGACTGTAATTACCCAGTGTAGACTTCTGACAACCACAGATACTGCTTTAGAGAAGACTACCTTCCACTTGAAACATTTACCAATAAGCAGGTAGGCCTACATGAATATCTCCATCGGTACTACCGCTCACGTAGCACAAAGCCTACATACACATTTTTGGCAGAACGGACTCTTTCAACATTCTGACACAACTGGTATATTTTCCTTGTACTCTCTAACCCAAGGATTAGCTAGCAAAGGGATTCTCATCTCCAGAAAACTGCTGTAAAAGAGAAAGGGCTATACTCTGCCACAGTTCTTCATCACTTTCCAAATACTGAACCAGTGGAATCACAGTATTAGAAGGCCTGAATAACCTTTCAGTGGCAGTGGCATCACCTCTGTTGACTTCTGTGCCATTACCACCTCTCTCTGGTTAGGGCTCAATCCTGGGCCAATCGGCTCTCAGATCACTCACCAAGTTTTCCATTTTCTAAAGAAAAGCTGTTCTTCAACATTCAGTTTGAAAGAAGAGAAAGTGAAGCATCATCCTTTCAATGGGGCTTCCTGTTTAGCAAGAGCCACCTGTAATACCTGCTTAGGCAGACACTTGACAGAAGAGATCAGTTCTCTAAAGAGGAGATCACCAGCCCAAAAGAGCAACCATACGGCAGCATTCTGCTTGCATGTGTAGAGGAAATTATTGGGTAAATACTTCAGTGTTTTGGGGGGTTTTTTGTGAGGTTTACTTTTTTGGGAGGGTCAATTCACAACCATATCAAAGTCACTTCAGAGGACAGCACTTGCAGCACACTCCTGATCAGTAATTAGTCTTCACAGGAAAGGTAATGAGACAACAGACCAAACAACTATTAGACATACATTCAATAAAGAATAAATCTTCATCAGTGCTGCCAACAGATACAAAGAATCAGAAAACGTATTTGCCAAGAGCAGAAGCAGGCATACATTTAATATACCTTTCTTATGTTCTTTGTGGGATCCATTCTGATGCATCCTTGGTCTCCTCATTTTCCACCCCATACGCTACCTCTTCCCCCCATAGGTAACTGTACTTCTAAACAGCCCTTCCCAGTCTTCTCACTTGTGTGCCTCCTGTGCTCTGTATCGCATTTTAATCTATTTCATACTTCCCTCCCAGCTCTTCAACTCACTTAACTGAAAAGAAATCAAATCTGAATATCTCCCCTTCAAGACATTTTCTATTCCCATAGTGTTTGTGGGAGTTTTAAATTTACTATTGCCCTCTTGGCTCAGCCTCACAAGCTGCAGGTAACTGCTGGCTTCCATTTCCCACAAGTGCTATGTTCAAATCAGGCCACTTCTCATATCCCATGTCTAAACACAAATTTCTCCCCAGCTCTTGGCCTTACTGCCCTGGTTTCCTCAAAACAAATGCACTTCCTCCTCCCCGCAACACACAGTTAGTAGGTAACTCATTATTACCCTAATGGCTCCCATCACTTGATTATTTTAATGAAAATGCCCAATCCATACGACATTGAATATTAAAGTACCTCTGTCCCAGATCACTTACAACTTGAGACAAGTAAAACACGGAAGGGAACAGAAGAGATAAAATTCATTTAGTTTTCAGGTAAGGTTGCTATTTAGATGAAAGCCTTAAAACAACTAATGTGTTACTTTTTGCCTGACAATTATCATAGTAAGTTAACTGACTTTCTGGATATATCACTATATTGCTGCACAGAAAAAATGATGTATAAATTCTTATGATGAAAAGTCCATCACCCCCTCAATCTAAATTTACACTGTTGTTCAGAAGACATATTCTTTACTTTTCATTTCTCATCCACAGAAAAACTGGAAATCTCTTCCTCAGATTTTGTGGGGGGTAGAAAAAAAAAAATTACTGTTTTGTTGACGACTGTTATGTTAGGATGATTAGTCACACTCTTTAAATGACTCACTTAGAAGTGTGAAGTGTTCAGTTGTCCCATCTGTTTAACATAACAGCATGGAGGACAACTGCTATCCCTATTTATCAAACACCATCACACCTAAGTACTTTGGCACTGAAAATGTTTCAGAGTAGTGCAAGTTGAAGGGTATTAACTGCATCACAATGAAGTACTTTGGCACGTAAAATATTTCAGAGTACTGAAAAGTTGAAGGGTATTAACTACTAAGATGTAAAAAACTGAAATCGAAATCCAGTGATGACTCAGGATTACTCTTCCTTTGCAAAGAAACAGGTGCTACATGCCAACAGTTTATCTACATTTTCTAGAATTTTCAACCTAAGACTAACTCCTTCAGTTCTTAATGCAAAGTTACTCTGGCCCGTTCTTGACAATTTGCATTCATTTTTATCGAAGCAATATATACCATAAGCTTTTAGGTTTTGGCCTCTTTCCATGAATTACTATCCCCAATTCAATTAGGTATTCATTTTCTGAAAGACTACTGCCTGACTGCAAGACGACTATGGAGTTTAGATGAGGAAACCTCCCGGAGCGGCAGGGCTATTTAGCATTTCTGTCACACTGCAGCCTCCAGGCGAGATGATCTCACCGAACTGGGGGG
>NW_010306941.1:0-1714 GCF_000700745.2 Antrostomus carolinensis | reverse complement strand
GGGGTCAGTGAAGGCTTTGGCAGGGCTTGGGATGGATGATGTGGGAACTGTCACCCTTTGTCATCGGGCTACCTCCACAGCATCATTTATCACGGAGCCTCCAATAAATGAGCTAATTACAGCTGAAACCAGAGCCTGGCCTGGACACGGAGCAGCGCGGGGCGGTCGCATTAACCCTTCCCAGCCACCTCCAGTCCCACAGCCATCTGATACCCTCCCAGACCTTTGTGTCTTCTTCTGGTTGCCCTTGTCGCCTCCTGATGTACCCTCCGGTACTCACCACTGCTTCTGGTCCCTAGTGCCCCTTCCTGGTCTCCACTATCCTCTCCTGGTCCTCACTAGCCACTCCTGGGCTCCATCATCATCTTCTGGTCCTCATCGTCTTTCTAGGTTCTTGGCCCCTCTTTGTCACTATTGTCCCCTTCTGGTCCCTAGTGTCTCCTCCCTGTCTCCACCAGCCTCTCCTGGTTCTCAGTAGCTGCTCCTGGGCTCCATCATCATATCCTGGTCCTCATCATCCCTCTAGGTTCCCTTGGCCCCTCATTGTCATCATTGTCCCATTCTGGTCCCCATCATCCCCTCCCAGTCCCTATCCTCCCCTCCTGATCCCCATCTTACATTCCCAGTCCCCATCTTCGCTTCCTGGTCCCCATTGTCCCATCTCAGTCCTCATTATCCCCTTATGATCCCCATCGTCCCCTATTGCATCCCACTGCCCCCTCCTGATCCCCAGGGTCCCCACATGGTCCCTATTGTGGTCTCCATCATCCCCTCCTTGTCCTTGCCGTAATCTCCTGCTCTCTATCATCCATCATTGTCTCCTGGTCACCATCAAACCGTCTAGGCTCCCATTGTCCTCTCCCAATCCTCATCATCCCCTCCAAGCCCCCATCACCTGCTCCTGGTCCCCATCATCCCAACCTGTTCAGCATCATCTCCTCTCGGTCCCCTTCATCACCTCCTGGTTCCCAGTCAACCCATCCTTGTCCCCAGTCAACCCATCCTTGTCCCCATCATCTTCTCCTGGTTCGCAAACATTCTGTCCTGGTCTCCACCATTGCCTTCTGGTTCCCATCACCCCCTCGTGATCCTTGTTGTCCCTCCATTATCTCCCCTTTGTCCCCATCAGCTCCTCCTGGTCTCCGTTATCCCTGCCTACTCCCAACCATCTCCCCTCGGGCCCCAAAGTCTCCTGATTCTCATTGTCTCCTCCTAGTCCCAACCATTCCCTCTTGATCCTTGTTGCACCCTCTTGGTGCCCACTAGCTCTCCATCACCTGCTCCTGGACCCCACCATCTTCTCTTGATACCTGTTGTCTCTTCCTGGTCACTGCCACCCCTTCCTGGTTCTCACTGTCCCCTCCTGCTCCCAACCATCTCTCCTTGGTCCCCGTTGTCTCCTCCTGGTCACCACCACCTCCTCCTTGTCCCCACTGTTCCTTCCCGTTCCCCATCACCCCGTGCCATCACTGGCAGGAGCAAGGCTTCCAGGATATCAGTCACCAGATGTCCCCAACCGAGCTGTCCCTTGGCCAGGGCGCATCCACCAGCTCCCAGTGGTCGGTGGGATTAGGGTGGCTGGAGCTTTGGGGCTGCTCCCGACCACAGGTTTCAAGCCCATCACCAGGATCTTTGGGTAATTAGTAAATTAGTAATTAAATGTTCTCTGCCTGCCGGGGAGGAAGGGGGGCAGATCCCAAGGTTTTAGGCTGGG
>NW_010306940.1:4181-6284 GCF_000700745.2 Antrostomus carolinensis | reverse complement strand
CAGGCCCAGCCAGGAGCCAGGGGCAGGGACGGGCACAGCTCCACCATGGCTCAGGCAGGGAGTGACGGCCCCAGGCTGAGCTGAGACACAGCCCGTGGCCCAGGCACTGAGCCTTAGGAGCACCCCAGCAGCCCTGGCAGAACTAGACTTGCCCGGCTCATCTGCTCTCCTGGAGATATTGATGGCTGGTCTCCTTGGAGACCGAGTATTGGGCCAGATGGACCTTGTGAAAACTACAAGGTTTTCAGTACTAAAGTCTTTACTGATGAGAATGTTTACACTGAAATAGTAACATTCATTCCTAACAAAACAAAACAAGCAATTCCTTGCCAAAAAGTTTCCTCATATAGAGATAAATAAAACACATCAGTTCTTGCCCTCTCCCTCTCCTCACCAAAGCACTTATTTTCCCAGAAAAGGATTTGTGTCGCTGCTTACACTACTTGTTCCACTATCTGTAGGAACACACACTCTCCACAGCTCAGTCTGGAAAACCTCAAACAGTTTATCTGGGTAACATCCACTGCGCTAACTCCTACAGAGAGTTTTCCTACACTTCAACCCAAGTCTCCCAAGCTGCCCCTTGTTACGCTGCCTGCTGCTCCTGAGGTGAGTTTGGCTCCATCAGTCACTGCTTTAAGACTCGGGCTCAGCTGCACGTATCGGTTTAGCCAAAGTTCAGGCATGAAAGCAACACATTAAAAAAAAAGATTTGCCACAGCAAAAATTAACCTGTAATTATTTTAAGGCAATTCCAGCCTTTCAGTTTCAGAAAAGCAGCCAAGACTCATTGGGAGATCTTACAGGCAGGACTCTGATATGCAACAACACTCAGAGCTTTACAGGACCACCTGAAGACACCTGCCCTACACACAGCAGTAGCCTCTATGGTCATGAGGAGTTGCCTAACGAGTGACGCAGCAGGTAGTTTACAGCCCTGCTTACTCCTTGACACGTCAGCTCAGAGACACAACATGGGAAATTTGAATCAGAGGACACAGAAATATTTGATGCTGTATTTATTAAAATTGACCCAACATATCTGGTTTCCTATCAATTAATTCAGAACATACCTTGGGAATGTTAAGACTACTCGGCACCCTTTCCTCTACAGATATTCTTTTTCCAGCTAAAGCACAAACTCCACAAACATACTTGGGTTTTATAAGCTCTAGTTTTAAAATAGGCAGGCAGAAATTTTGAAACTATATAAATAGGTGCATCATAGGACTGCACATGTCTAGTCAAAACTAAAATCTATTGAATAACAGAGGACTACAAAAGAACCAAATACGAGCTAAAAGAACAGCGGTTAACATTTGGAAAGGAGACTAAAACAGGAAAGATTTGTCATTTTCAGTGACCTATGACATTCCAGTTAACATTCAGATCACATGATCTCATGGAAAGGCCCAAACATTGAACCACCATTTACAGAATTCAAAGCAATTGCTTCAAATCGATGGTAAGTGGGTGGTGTCTGAAAAGCAGGCACAACTTACAGCTCATGGCTGCACACCACACCAAGAGGCCTAGGCTCTCAGGAGTGACACTAATTAGTGTGAGCCAACACACTAAAGACCACCTGAAGAAGTCTAGTGCTAAAAAAATGGTACCATAGGTACCAATTCTGACAACTGTTCCATCCAAAGAAAGTTTTCCCTCAACCAAAAAGTCTGTCCTTTGCTGTTCCCTGACTTGCACAGGATTACATTTCCTTTACATTTCCCTTCTCTTCTGAGGCTCCCTTCCTCGTCTTCAGCTTCATTCTCAGGAAATCCCTACAAACTAGGAAAGCACACCGTCCTACTCTTGTCTGGAGGACAGGGGAAATCAGCCCCACAATGCCTACTCCAATGTTCACTGCAACAGAGCTTTCATCTAGTTACACAGTTAGAGACAGAACTTATCTGACTGACTGTCCTCTAGATTGAGTTCCCAGCTGGCTATTTACTGAAACAAACAAACCAACACACATTTAGATCGTGTTGTATTTGACAGGCACTAGAAACTGTAATCAGAATAAGAGGGAAAAATTCCGACTGATGCACGCCCAGAGCACTCCCCAAACATACGCACAAGGTACCATGTGTAACTTTTTGG
>NW_010306940.1:0-4144 GCF_000700745.2 Antrostomus carolinensis | reverse complement strand
CGAGTTACAAACATGCAACACATTTATCTGGGAAGTGTTGGAGGGGCAGAGCAAGGCTTATAAGCAACACAGGAGAGAAGAACGTACAAAGTTTGGCTTTTTCTGAGTGTTTACAACTAGAGCAGCTCCGCTTGACCCTGAAGCAGCAGCTCTTGCATGTCTCTCAGGCCAGAGGAAAAGGAGGAAGAAAAAAAAGGCAGTCAATCTTTTGGGTCAGTAGGACATCTGAGGGAACAGCAACATCGTCTTCCCCCGTCCCAAGAGTAAGACTCAGATTCACAAAGTCACATCAAAGTGCTCTCCAACCTTGGCCTGATTTTTCCCTGCAGCTGACGAAGCCCTGCTACTGAGAAGTGTCCTGCAGAACAGGGCTGTGCTTTCACAATCACTTCACTGCTTGTGCTAAAAGACCTAAGAAATGGCAGACTAAACAGCTTGTAAATTCCGTATCGGCACTGCCTGACTTTCATCTCCATCGCCACCTTCCCCTCTGGGTTCCTTCTTCACACCACAGCCCAGACTTTTAACTTCTCAAATGAGCAGGTAAGACTTTGTGCCTGCACGTGAGTACGCTCAAACCAGACATGGGAACCAGCACATGCAAGAACACTTCTTCAGAGTTAAACCAAAGGCACTCTGAAAATATACCCCATGCTACAACCAGGACACCCTTGAAAAACAAACTTTCCAGAACTCACAAGGTCTGGAGTTCAGCTGCTGTGATCTGAAACACACAACTATATTCTATTTTAACAAAAATACTAAAAACTAACATCCAAAGAGGATGCACCATAACACATTCCAAAGCTGTGCCTCCCACCTCAGCTGCATTCAAGGTATTTCACCACTGCAAACTACAAAACTGAAGTGTGTTCATTTCATCACTGTTAAGTCCTTAGAACATACAAAGAACAAGTGTCTCAGTTACAGAATTGATGACACAGCACCTCATTTGAGACCAGTACCTTCCAATTGACAGTATTCACTTAATTAATTAATTACCAAAACTAAGTTCCTGTTTTCTTAAAAATAAAACACCACCTCTTTTTTGGTTTAGATGTTCTAGACTAGTCTTGCCAAAGACCTGAAACTAGAGCAGGATTTAAGGTTAAATGCAACCAGCTCCACATAGTTACAGTAACATATATACATATATATATATATAAAGTATTTTTGTCTGTTCTATGTATACGTACACTTCAGTAACGTGCAATAGCTGCATGCAATAAAAAAAAAAAATTAAAAGAAAAAAAAAAAAGAAGTCACTGATTTCTTGCAAAAGCAGGGAGGGAGAAGTGGGCATAAAGGGGAAGTGGTACAAAGATAGAGAAAAGACAAAAAACCTCCACCAAATCTGGTCTGAACTCTTCAAATCCACTCCGTGCTCTCTGAAGCTGACTCCGTAGCCCACCCAACATCGGCTCACAGAAATAAACATTTCACTGCAGATTTTACTCCACTAAATACTAAGCAACAAGGGCCTAATAATCCATCCAGTTCCCCACAGTTAAAACACCTGGAGGCCAAATAAGCCTAAAAGGCCTCAAAGGTTTATCTATTCTATCACATCTGCCTTTCTCTAAATACAAAATACAATTCTTTAAAGAGACCAAACATCTTACTGGTTGCCTTGAACATCAAGTACAATACTGGTTTATTGCACAGGATGCTCACACAGGTTTGTTTGTTTCTTTTCTCCAATTCAACAACAAACACACGCCCCAGGGCTGCTGGCCAGATACTACTGGCACAAGAAAAGCTCTTCCTATGCAAGCACGGAATTGTGGGGCTCTTCCTGAAATATGTCACTCCTTTCATGTATTAGTGGGAAACACTCAGGATTCCGTCACCCCCTCAAAAACTCTTTGACATAATGGTGCCAAAGTTTTCTCCAGGCAAACTCAAGCCCTGGAAATTCTTCAGAGCTCTACACAAATACAGTATTTTAAGAAACTGACATCCCTTTTAGAATACATCATCAACTTTTGTAAGATTTTTCACTCTTAACTCCTATTTGGTAGCTCTTGAAGATGCTTCAAAACAAAGGGAAGTTTCAAGTTTTCCATATGACCTCCATTTTTCTCCTTACACGGCTTAAAGGACATTTTGAGGAAATAATTACCCAGTCCAAGCAGCAGCAAATTCTAGCAAAAATCTACATCTGAACCGTCAGCAGAAAATATCCTAACACACCTCCACATAATTCACCTAGTTTTTCAGGCAGTGCTAGACAGAAACTAACTCCTGATGTCTGAAGTGATGCTGTTTCAGGGCTTCAGCTGATGACTGGGTAGCTGATCTCAACACGAAAAGCGTGATGTCATGACAAGATATTAGTTTGGTTCTTTACCAAGGTTATTTTTTTCAGCCTTTCAGTTTTAATCTTCCTCCCAGCTGAATTTAACACAGCAAGGCAGAGAGGCATGAAGGATTGCAAATTAAGAACAGATTTTCAGCAGAGACAGTTAAATTGGAGAACATTTAACAAGCAACACATCTGTCACCCTTCAAAGTGACTCAGCTAAGTTGCTGAATGCTGCTGCCTAAGCATGCAAAAGCAGTTTCTGCTGTCATACAGTTACCACATCACCAATCCCTTCTGCAAAAGCACTGGTAATACTGTGCTGAATGAAATCCATTAATCCCGCTTACCAGAAATCAGGTTTGGCCTGGTAAAACATTGAACAAATACAGTTATTAAAACCTATGTTGAACCAGGGTGGTCTGATGAAGTTTAAAATGGTAAAGTCTAAATACCTTCTTTTGTACGAATGAAGGCCTAGAACAATTGTGCTAAACCCATTTTGAAAAAGTCATGGCTAAACACTTGAGGATTTATGAAAATTGGAATGCACCACATCAAGAAAACCACATTCTAGCCCAAATGCACCAAAAAGAATTCCTAATCCATCTGAACTAGATGGTCAGCAATTCGCAAATTTTAGCATCATTAATAAGGTCAATATTTCTTTCTTGACATACCAAGTCTACAAAGAACAACATTCATCCTGAAAACACAAATATTCACCCTAACACACAAATAACAGAAAGATACTTCGAGTTAAGGATCTGTGTCACAACAAGAGGACCACTGGTGCATGTTACCCAAAGCATCTGGCCCTGAACGCTATCAACAAACAAACAAAACCCCAATCACTCTGCGTCTGGCCTCCTGAAAACTGCAGAGCTGAGGAAAAACTTCTACTAAAAATAATAACAACCCTACTGGCTTATAAATAGAAACAGGCCTTCTCGCAACATTGGATTGACTCAAAATCCCCCCCAAACACTAGAATTTCCAGAACCAAACATCAGCTCTCACAGCAATTAATGTTCAACACAATCCTACATCACATTAGAAAAGCCAAGATGACAAACACGTGTAATAAAAAGTACTGGCAACACTGTGCAGAAATACTGTGATGGCCTTATATATAGCACACTAACATGATCTTTTTTTTTTAAAAAAAACAAAACACCAACAAAAACAACCTCTTTCTCTAAGTTTAGTATTTGTGGTTAATATTTTCCATGCTAAAGTCCATCACTGTATCTACTCACACCTGACTACCATGAAATTGGGAACTGACTCAAAGTTAGCACTTCGTCAATGAATAACTTTAACTGCTGGTGCAGCTCAAACTGCTGGGAGCTCAACCAGTTCCCTCTGCAGATATGCCACCGTAACCCTTAAGATAAAGGCAAAACGTTACATTTCAGGAATGAATGACCTACTTTTAATTGGGATGCAGAAATCAGGCAGTGCCCCTCCGAAGTTGCCTGAATTCCATCCAACGCTAAAATTAAACCTCAGCATCACATTTTCCCATGCTGGGAACCAGAGGTTTCCACTCGCTGGTTTGTTCACGCCGTTATCAGCAGCACAAATAGATCACGGTGCCTCCCTGAAGATGCACTTGCTGAACGAGGAGCTCAGGAGGGAAGAAGCAACCCCCCTCCAGCAGAAGGAGGGGTGCCGGCCAGGCGGGGAGCCGGGTCGCTGAGCATCCCCCGAGCCTCCCCAGGCACCCCCTGCCCGGAGAGGGACCCCCGCCCTGCCCACCTCCACATCCTCCTCCTCCTCCTCCCTTTCCTTCTCCTTCCTCCTCCTCTTCCTCCTCCTTCCTCCGCCCCAGCAGGAAGC
>NW_010306939.1:0-1942 GCF_000700745.2 Antrostomus carolinensis | reverse complement strand
AGCAACCCCCAAAGGTGGAAGAATAGTTTCTTTTCTTTCCTTTAAAAATGTATGTGACCAGACTTTCTGTTTGAGGTTGTTTTCTGGGGGAGGGGTGTGTGTGTGTCCCACCCCCGTGAGCTGAGCGGAGTGCCTGGCTGTGATTCACTTACCAGGGCCCGTTTAGAGAAGGTACATCTCCTCCACGGGTGGGTGCCAGGGAGCCCCTCAGGGACAGCTTCTTGGGCCCCTGGCCTGTCGGTAGGTTGAAGGAGCAGCCTTGAAATCCGTTTGCAGCAAGGCCTGCAGTGGGAAACAAAGAGGCAGAAATGTTGGGAGCCCAGGGAGAGCCTGAAATACAGAGAGGCATTGAGCTTCCCAGAGATGCTTCAGCTTCTCAGTGGGGGACAGAGCAGGATCCTTTTTGGGCTGGCTCTGTGCAGTTGAGGGCTGAACTGTACAGCCCACGCTGAATCAGAGGCATTGTGTGCAAATGAATAAGTGCACATTGTTTTGAGATGCTGCTATTGTGTTTGGGGTTAGGGGGGAGGAGGGGGTTACATTTTGTGTGCGTCTGTGTGCTTTCGAAAGGTGAGTGCAGATTGCAATAGTTGCTGCTCTGTTTTTGTTTGTCAAACAGGGCCCTTCTCTTGGGAGAGGGGCATGTGGCGGATCCCAGCCCAGGATTACATTAATCAAAGCATTATTTCCCCAGGGATGCGCAGCACAAATGATAGTAAATCCTAATAAAATTGGATCACAGAGAAATTGAACGCTTAAAGTAATCTGCTCTGCCTGATAAAAACTTCAAATTTATAAGATATTATGTATCCCCACCCCCAAACACCTTAGCTATCATCACTATGTGTGTGTATTATACATCTATCTGCAGCAGAGAAATCACTGCTCACTTTAACAGGCCCATAACTATTGAATAGATACCTATAGATAGATATAAGTGTGTGTATGTGTGCGCGCGCATGTGCATATGTATTGTACATAAACACATGCAGAATCATAAACTAAGGTAAAATCTATATGCATATAACAATAATGACTATGGTCAATATTTTAAGGACTTTGCATATGCCACCTTTGCTGTGGCAGGTGCTGTAGAAGGCTGGGATAGGGCTGTACATGGTTGTGTACCAGCGCTGTTATCTTTCCTGGGGACTCGATTTTCTCTTGCTTCGTACTGATGAACGCCATGGGCCTCCATGATGGCACCTGTGAGCCCAGCCCCACTAAGAGCAGCTTTGCTTTTTAAAGCCGAGACTACGGGGGTGGTAGGGAAATTTAAAAAAAATAAAAATTACATGGACATGAGCATTTGAAACTGAGTTTAGAAAGATTTTGAGGGGATGAGCTTCAGAAGGAAACTGCCTTGGACCGGGTGGGCATAGGTGACAGAGGGGAGTGTGTGCCCAGGCCAGTTATTTTGCCATGGATGTGCAGTGTGCTGCACCCCACAGCCCCTCCGTGCAGGGCCAGGCCACCACCTCCTCTGACCCTTGGCGAGGGCCAGAGAAGCCAGGGTAGCCGCTGGTCACTCGCTAGCTTCCTATCCTCAGTCTCAGCTACTTCCTCTCAGCAGAAGGAAAGTTTGTTTATAATTGCAGCCGTAGGACATGACAGTAGGCTCAAAGAGACCCACTGTCCAGCAGGAAAATAAAAAAATAAATTGCTGTTCCCCCTTCCTCCCCCTCAAAGACTAACGCGCTTCCAAATGTGAAAGGGGCAGAAGGCGTTTCCACTCACCCAGCTGAAACTCTTTGAAAAGCTGCGAGTTTCCCCCGCAGTTACAAATGCCGATCATTCCTTATTCCCCCGCTCTCCCTTGCCGTCACGGGAGCCTGTCCGGCCGTGGGACCCCGTTCTCTCCGAGGGCTCCCACCTGTGACCGTGACCAGTTCTGCCCGCTGCCCCGCGGCGGACGCGTCCCGGACGCCTCTCCCTGCCTCTT
>NW_010306938.1:1914-3615 GCF_000700745.2 Antrostomus carolinensis | reverse complement strand
ACCCAATCTATTCTATGATTCTATGATCCTTTGAAACATTACAGCTAGAGCAACCCAAGAGGAAGCCTCAAAATAGCAGAAAATTGATGCTAAGCCTCAGGAGAACCTCCCATAGGTAGACAGGCCCTGACCAGAAAAAGGGATGTGCTCAGACCTGTCAACAGCCACGGAAATGAACCAAAGCTCTTAGGAGGAATGTAAGTGACTCGAAGACAATGGCAATACCTCTGATGGGAAAGCTCCCAACCTGGGGCATCCTTGATCCACTGCTCCTAAAGCCTCCAACAGGAATCAGTCTCTTCATGGATGTCTTTCTTCGTTCTCCTCCAGGTTCCTCCTCTTCTGGTGCTTCTGCTTTTCTTCTGCCCTTTTGTATCACCCATCTAGAACAGAAACGGGAGGAAAAGGAAATATTAGCATGGTGGGACAAAAGAATTACAAGAGCTTCATTACAACAGAGATTTGGGGCAGTGGGCAATGATTTCAAAGGATTTCAGTTTCAGAGAGCTCTTCTCTCATAACCAAAGTTTCTTTGGTGTTTTTTAAGGTAAGTGACTGTACATATGAGGGTAGATTTATGTTGTACTTTATTTGTGAAAAGTTTAACTGGGGAAAACAGCCAATGACTACACTGTGAAAGTTTAGTAAAACACAAAAATGTCACCGACACCACTATGTAGTCCAACATATTACAGGTCATGGCAACTTATTTACACCTTGTACTTGGTTCATGAACAGTTCTCTGTATTTCATTCAGGAAATGGACAAAAAAAGTTGTGCGTTTTTTTAATTTCTCCTCTGAAGTACATTTATAATATATGGTCAGAACTAATCAAGAAGTGCTTGTTAAGAAAGAAAATGAAAAAGCCCAAGTCCAAGTCTTAAACTGGATCTCCATTTTAAGACCTATTCTTGCTTCTCAATTCTTCTGTTCCATTACCAGAATCAATGCACAATTTCCTCTTGCAAATGAATCCAAACCTTGAACTCTAGGGGACAGAAACTTGAAATGCAGAACATAACTGATGTTATTTCTACCCACTCTCAGACTGGATTGCTGAATTATATTATCCTGATTTCCACCTGTGTGAGCAACCTACAGCTCAACATGACTTTGAATCCCTTTGGGAGAAGCGTGCACTTACTGTGAAACAAACAGTTCAGCTTCTAGCAGTCACACTGGTAACAACCAACACAAGCCTCAAAACCAGAAGCTCATTTTCAAAAACTGCACACAACTACTCTTTCCTTTTCTGTATTTCTTTTCCACAAGAATAACAAAGCTATTTTGTGACTCCTCACTCCTTTAGCTGATTTGTTACACAAAACCCAACGCTTACCCTGGTAAGCATATTTTCCAGTACATACATGCAAGAAAAAGCAAAACTGAAACAGCAGGCATTTAAAAGTTAACAACAGATTTATTTCATCCTCTTTTATACACATCAAGTTTTTAAAATACATGCTCAGTGTATGATTGTCCTTACATATGAAATCAGTCTCTTTTCAGAATTCCAAAACCCAGTTTAAGACACCATCAATCGGGCTTAGAGCATCCAAAGTTGGGCATGCAAAAACTGAGGCAAATGAATTCCACCAGCACTTCTGAACTCCTTGTCCACAGTGATTAAATTAAAAGGCATTAATAGACAACGTTAGAGAGAAGATATACCTGTATCATCTGTAATACTTATACTATTC
>NW_010306938.1:0-1876 GCF_000700745.2 Antrostomus carolinensis | reverse complement strand
AGGCAATTCCTCCGCAAAAGAGACTCTACCCAACAAAGCTCAGACAACAGATGGGAGGCAGAGATGATGTGACTTTCTTTGGCTTCACTGGAGGTCTGTGGTACAGCCCATGTGTTCTGCCTCAATCCAGCTTCCCATGCCTATGGCTATTATGCAGAGGACAAAGTTGCTTTAAAAAAAAAGTGTTTGGTGGGTTGCTTTTTTTAAAAAAAAAAATCACAATAATTATTCATATTAATCTCCAAACTGTGAAAGCTAGAACATAACATTTTGGCTTAGAAAATTACTGAAACCACAATTATAGCAACAAAATAATTTCAAAACAGTGATTTGATCATATTGTGAAACAATATTCTGCTGCATGTCCTCGTAGCATGACTGTCATCCCCTCCTGACACTCAACTGACATTTAAATCACATTCTTTTCCATCCTTTTCCAGTATCTCAGATCAACAGGTACGTTATTGTTCCACGATCCCAGCTGATTTTTAAGCATTGGATGTCTTGACGTTAACTATGAGAATCTCTTACTGACATTTCCAAATACTAACAACAGGAAGCTAAATTAAGTAATGGATACTATAATGGTTGGAAATGAAACTCGAATATCTCCAGCAGCAGGGAACCACTGTACACACACCGCTTGACTTGCTCCCTGTTCCTCCCCGGGAAATCAGAGGCAGTGGTTACAAAGCACCTTAGTTCATCATGTTTGACACTATTGAATTCCTACTCAACAAAACACAGTTAGCAAGTAAATGAAATGTCTTACCCTGGGATTTCCAAGAGCACCAGGCAGTGGGCAAGAATGACCCAGCTACCTACTGTGTATTAGCTGCTGCTCTGCAGGGCTCACGGGGCAGAATGTGTATGGCTCACTCATTCCTAACTCACAAATACTGTCCAACTGCACGCAAGAGACATACAACAGCAAACATTTTAATCAGGGGAAAACTGTCTTTATGTCTGTGACACCAAATAATTGTAATGTTATTCCATTTATATCACCTATTATCTCAAAGCATTCCCAACCTAGCAGCAATGAGAATACACAGCTATTGCTCTAACAGCCATTAGGTGGAATGTGAGGAAAGAGTTTTTCATCAAAAGCATGTATGGCCCCTGCACAAAGGTCAGGTAGAAAATTAAGGATCCAGAGGAAGCTGAATAGCAACTCTAGGAAGGTAGGATTGAATAATTAATTAAATAAATAATTGTTTTGTTTTGTTTTTTAAAAAAGAGATACAGAGTCTTCTTTAAGGACTTTGGTTTAGTGTGTTATCCGAAAAATAACTTTTAATTACGTGGTTCTTAATGTTCAACATGGATTGACATAACTGGAAGACAGACCATTCCCTACAGTACTCACTGGTACCACCTCCCTCAATACATGGACTTTCTCTGAGTTTTCCTTTAAAGTGCATCCACAAAGGTAGTGCCAGCTCAGTGAGAACCTGTACAATTAAAGCATGACCAAGAGGATGTATCTAGAGTCTCTGCTGCACTATAAAGTCTATAAAGTCCCCAAAACTGCTACTATTTAAACAAAAGGACAGTGATCCTTTGCTCATGACAATAAAAAATAAATGCAAAACTTTTATAGCCCGCCTGTGAACACGATGAATAGATGACCTAGACAGACATCCAACTTGTCACATTCCTTTGATGACAAGAATTCCTGACGTTACTTTTAACAACAGTTTAACAGCCATCTCCTGCAGTGACATCACTGGGGCTGTGTCCAAGGGAGAGACGCAGGCACAGCAGCTGCCTGTCCCCCCACTCCATGCCTACCTGCTGCAACCACCGCTCCTGCCGGTGCTGGAGACACTCTGCAAAGGAGCAAACCGTATCCTGGGCTGCATCAAGAGCAGTG
>NW_010306937.1:0-5256 GCF_000700745.2 Antrostomus carolinensis | reverse complement strand
CCAGCTCTATTTCAGCTAAAAAACAGGACATAATTTCAGAAGAAAAGTAAAGAGATATTTTGCTACCTGTGTTCAGCAATAATAGTTGTAATTAGTTACATTAGTAGCTACAGTGGAATTTGTAAGACATACTTATATTGGGAATACCTCTTAATCACAGCTGAAATTATAGTGTATAACTATATTTAATAACTGTGCACGTGAAATATCATAACAGCATGAATAAGTTTATTTAGGTATTGTTTCAAAAAAGCCAAGATTTTTATTTCTTCAGTCCTTTCTTTCTGTTGCCAGCCTTATTACTTTCTGACACTGAGTTCAGGTATATAAACTTAAATTTTTAAGTACCTGATCTTATCTTCGTCTTCTGATCAGCTGAACGCAGCTGAACTAAGACTTCTATCTCTGATACGTGGACTGCCTGCTTTAATGAACCTGTAATCAATGGTTACAACACATTACATGTAGGCATATGTAAGCCTATGACCTTCAGCACTCCACATCTAGCAGTTTTCCATGGGTATGGAAGTGAAGCTTTCCATTGCAGTTTAAGTTTGGAAAACTGTCTGTATGTGTAAAGAAAATGACAAATGTGTCAAGCAGAGCGAATAATATAATGCAGAAATGTGTGCAAGTCTTCTTATTTTCTTATTATTATAATCTTAAAATTTATTTTCAAGTTTTATTACATGCTGTTCCAATCATACCGAAAATATAAAAATTAACACAATGTTATTTATAAATTAACAGATCAGCATTTCAAAAGTAGTTAGAAGAACAGTGTATTCCCTATGCAATTTTTGACATTTTAGGTGTGGTAATAACAGTTTGCATGTATGATAGATTAGAAATTCAGGAAATAAATATTATGATGGAGAAATTATCACACTTTATTTTCCAAGTTCTGTTTTTCTTTGGTGTGGCTAGTTTTACCTTATTAGACTTTTGTATCTTAAGGTCTGTGCCCTTATCTGTGAAGAAGGTCTCTACAGATAATTGTCTGGAGCTGTTTCAAACCTTTTGAGTCAGTTCAAAGCACAGGATGTAATCGCTGCTTGGAGTATTTTCCTCAGCTGCTTGTTCTTCGCCCTTTTTGATTAGGTGAAACAATAGAAGCTGCTGTTCGAAGAGAAGTAGAAGAGGAGTCTGGAGTCAAAGTTGGCCATGTTCAGTATGTCTTTTGTCAGCCATGGCCAATGCCCTCATCCCTAATGATTGGCTGCTTGGCTGTTGCAGTGTCTACTGAAATTAAAGTTGACAAGAATGAAATAGAAGATGCCCGCTGGTTCACTAGAGAACAGGTAAAGTTCAATTTAATTTCCTTCTTGTATTGATTAGTCTGTGACTGTATCAGTTCTGACATATAACAGATACTTGCTTTTTCAGCAAGTTGAAAGAGGATGTATATTCTCATACTACAATTGCATTATATTGTAATTGTAGATTACACACAACCAGACCAAGACAGATATTTATGGTAATTTCTGAGTCACTTGCTAGCCCATTTTATGTCATTTTCGCCAGTTAGCTCCTTTCACCCTTTTCTTTTGGGAGATATCCATGTTATCATTATTTTAACATACTTCCTTAGCAAGCCTGTGCTTTTCATTTTGGCAGAAGTAATATTTAATAGCATTCAAGCATGCTGCCAGATTTGGTGGGAGTGGGGAGCTTTAGGTAAAAACTCAGGGAATTCATTAGTTTGAACATCTATTTCCCTGCAGTGCTCTTTTAATACTCTAGTATTGAATGCACTTTAGTCTGCATTAATAATAAATTCTACACTTAGCTTTCCTGAGTATTTAAAATATAGTCAAACGAAAGAGAGAAAAAAGCCTTTCACAGAAAGAGAAATTTAAGTTCATGAGTGGAAAAAGGAAAAATTGCTTACATAATGTAGTCTTCACAGATTTTTCACAGGCTACTTATGAGCTAAATTTTTAATAACACTATCTGCCTGCCTAACAGTTGCAAGTCAACTCTGTAAATCAGTTTGAAGGTGAAGGTAGTCACCTGCAATCTCAGTGTTATTCCAGACAACACTGAGAGCATTATTTTAAATAAATATCAGTTCTGAATACAGCTAGTTACATGCAGGTTGGTCTAGAGTTGGAAATAAATGTATTCCAGAAATGTACTAAACTAAAAGTGTATTTCGCATATTGCTTGCAACTGCTTCAGAAAACTAACAAAACATTTCCTTCTGCACTACATGTGGAAAGGGGAAAAAAAAATAATTATGGAACAGTGTAGACCACCATCTGGTGGTCCTTACCGTTAAGAGGCTTCATAAAAACTTTTAGCAGTCTCCACAGTTATATTAATAAGTGGCACATTTGAGCTCAGAAATGTCAGAATTCACCCCGAATCCTGTGTGGCTTTTTCTCTACATCTGTCTTGGAGAATCTGGTAGTGGCTTTTTAATAGCTATAGGAATGATAGACTGATGGCTCATCATAGTAAGATAATTCTTGCATTAATACAATGTCAGATTCCATACAGTTTATAATATTATCTTTTAAAGAAAAAATTATGTCTTTATTGCAGGTCACGGAAGTTCTTATTAAAGGAAACAAGCATTCTTTCTTTGTACCACCACGTCAAGCTATTGCGCACCAGTTGATAAAACATTGGATTGGAATGAATGCTAATCTTTAATTCAAATAATTGATTTCTTGAGGTTAAATTACTGCTTCTTCTAGTGAATGCTAAATTAAGAATAAATTAGGAAGTATTGTTTATCTGGTAAATGTGTAACCATATCAATTTTTGAGCCTTTCCTTTGGTTCCTGAGCTAAACTATGCAAACCTTTGTAGGTTTTTTCAGATATGAGTTAGAACCCAGTGATTATCCTAAGCAAGCAAGCAACAAATAGGTAAAATTGGTACCTTGTTGTGCACAGGCTGCTTTTTTGTTTTATAATCAAATTATTATACCTTTTGCTATTATGCTCTTAATCTTTGATTTTTGTCTTTCCTGTCCCCGCACTGGAAGGAGTCACAGCATTACAAAGAGGCCTCACCTTGTTTGCTGTTTGAACTCTGTATTTACTCTGTTTTGTCTTAATTGTTTCTTTCTCATTTTTTCCTATGTCGATTCTTTAAATTCTACCTGTCACAAAAATCAACATTCAGTGCTGAAAGTCTTATCAACAATTGTTATTTTTAAGCTAATAGCATACTTAAATGGTGAATATTTAGTACTTTGTATCTTTTACCTTAATATCACTCTAAGCAGAGTATTTACTCCTCCAGTCTGATTTGACCTGCACTTACACTGTTATACATCAGCCTGAATTTAAAGATACAACACAATACTCTGTTTGTTAAAAATGTATTGGAGAACCATCCCAAGAAGTCTAAATATTAGGTATTTTTGTAAGAAAACAATGTACTTACTGACCATAGGCAGTGAGTTATTTCGTTCTCTGATAACTAGAAATGGAATTGTAAAGTAATGGAGGAGAAAAGTAGATTAATTAAACAAGACGAGACGTAAGATCTCAAAATATGTACCAGGTTCTTTTATGGAAATGGAGACACTAAGACTGTTACTGCTATTAAGAATTTTATAGTTGAAAAAATATATTAACACCAGCTGTAAGAGGGGGAAAGCAATATATGTATTAAAATATTATGTATATTTAATGCTACAGTTTGGATTTGTGCCTTAATTTATTTTATTATTGAAAAGAATGTTAACTTAATATTCTTTAAGAATGGAAAGTTATAAAAGTATACTGGTTTTATTGTTATTGTCATTATGTAATGGTTCAGTAGTCATTGCAGTGATACAAAAAGAAATGCAAATGACCTGAAGGAAATACAATGATAGCCATAAATATTAATTTATTATAATATGGTTAGTTGTTTGTTCAGAGTAATCTGAATATTTTTTAAATCACTGAAAGATGTCAGATTTGTTTCAAAATTCTCTGCAAACTGGAATGAGTAAAAATGTTTTACAAATCCTTTTTTTTTTTTTCATCTAGTGTAGCCGCTCTTTTTTGGGTTTTGGTTGGTTGGTTGGTTTTTTTAAGCCTATGCACATCAAAGTTTAAAACAAGAAGTATTTCTGACAGCCTTGGAACAGCTGTCATGTCATTACACTGCTTCATTCTCTCCTTTGTTTCAGCTATACTTACAAATGAAGAAAATCAGGTTATCTGTTGAGCCATCTGGAAATTAGAAGGAAGTAATACTCTACTTCCCATTAAAATTGTTTTTGCAAAAAAGGAAAGTATGAAAAGCTGTCATGAACTACAGCTACCAGTAGGACCGCTGGTTGTCAGTGGAATTAATCTTAAAAAAAAATTGTGCGACAGAAGGAAGCCTAGGTGCTTGTTCATACAAGTAGGGGAGAACGTTGTATAGTGTGCGAACAGTGGTGGAAGCTAAGCATTGAAAGGAATTTTATCTGTTTGTATGATGGTTACACATTAAGAAAGATTAATGAAGGATGACTGTGGAGCAAATGAAAGAGAGGATAAAGCAAAGAGCAAATATAGGTAGCGTAAAGATAAATAATTTATCACATTGAGGTAACTAAAAATACAGGTATAAGACTGTATTGGATTTGCGTGGCAAGGTTTTGGTAGTGGGGTCGGGGGGGCGTAGGCATGGCTTCTGTGAGAAGCTGCCAGAAGCTTCCCCCATGTCCAACGCAGCCAATGCCAGCCAGCTACAAGATGGATCCACCACTGGCCAAGGCTGAGCCCATCAGTAACGATGGTAACACCTCTGTGATAACATAATTAAGAAAAAGGGGAAGAAAAAAGAAAATTGCACACTCTGTAGCGAGAGAGAGGAGTGAGAAGGTGTGAGAGAAACAACTCTGCAGACACCAAGGTCAGTGAAGAAGGAGGGGGAGGAGGTGCTCCAGGTGGCAGAGCAGAGATTCCCCTGTAACTTGTGGTGAAGACCATGGTGAGGCAGGCTGTCCCCCTGCAGC
Organism: Antrostomus carolinensis; assembly: GCF_000700745.2. Classification (NCBI taxonomy): domain Eukaryota; kingdom Metazoa; phylum Chordata; class Aves; order Caprimulgiformes; family Caprimulgidae; genus Antrostomus; species Antrostomus carolinensis. The sequence continues at coordinate 305 of NW_010306937.1, read as the reverse complement.
CCATGGAGGTCCATGGTGGAGCAGATGACTACGTGTAGCCCATGGAGGACCCCACACCAGAGCAGGTGGATGCCTGAAGGAGGCTATGACCCTGTGGGAAGCCCATGCTGGAGCAGGCTCCTCTCAGGACTTGTGGCCCCATGGAGAGAGGAGCCTGCGCTGGAGCAGGTTTGCTGGCAGGACTTGTGACCCCATGGGAACCCACTCTGGAGCAGTCCCTTCCTGAAGGACTGCACACCATGGAAAGGACCCATGCTAAAGCAGTTCCTGAAGAACTGTGATGGTTTGGGTGGATTCACCCTTTT
>NW_010306936.1:0-1663 GCF_000700745.2 Antrostomus carolinensis | reverse complement strand
GCAGCGGTTGCGGGGTTAACGTGTCTCTGGGAGGGGGGGGAATCAGCCCGGTCCTGCCGCCCGAGGTGGCCCCGTACCCCGCCCCACGGCGAAGGCAGCGCCCCGGCGCTGGGGCTGAGGCTGTAGCGAACTCCCTCGCAAGAGCTGTTTGTTGACCACATTCACGTTCAGAGCCCTGAAGCTAAAAGCACTTTACACCATAAAATAAAAGCACTGTCTTTTTTTCTCAAAGGTTACGTCTGGAGGCCACGCTGCTCATACTTCATACAGAAAACTACTGAAAGGGCTATGAAATCCTCTATGATTTACACTCCCTCTCAGTGCATTAGGATATAGATCTACTCGAGTCTAAAAATACTGTGGAGTTTCTAACCGACGTGAATATATGTGCATTATTTCAGAAAGTCTGTTAGAAAACTTGTCAACACATTATAAAGCATAAACCAGGACTTGGCTATTAAATACAGAGATCAGAGACAGAATATATACTGCAGGAAGTACTGAGAAAAGTCCCTCCATTCAAAAAAGGTCTATTAGCTAAAAGTTTACACACAATATACACCAAAGGGTTTAGAGAGAGCCCGTGGACCGTAATTACAAGGCATAAATGGAATCAGTAAGGGCTTTACTGTCCCCAACGCAGTTAACTGGGCTGCCAGAAAAATAATTTTAATACTGTCATAATTTATTACCCACCGAAAGCCACATCAGGGATTGTAAATATAGTTATTTGGTGTCCACGACTGCTCGTTCCCTTCCCTAAAAAATACAATAAAACACAAACCCACCTGCATTATTAATCTGCGGTTATGCCGTGTTAAAAATGTCTTCTGACTCCTTTTCTTTCTTGAGGTTTGTTATCTCCCTCCAATCACATGACAATGCGAAGCGCGGGAGAGGGGGGGGAAGCGGGGGGAGCACAGCACTATTGCGATCAAATGCCAATATTAATAATTATCCAGCCAGGATGAAATATTGTTGGCTTTTTTTTTTTTTTTTTTTTTTTTTAGGCAGCGAGTTTAATTTGAGGCATTTTACGGTGCTGGAATTAAGGGCATGCTAATGGTAGGAACATCCTCGCTGCCATTCATGAAAAGCATCTGTGAAATTAGCTCCTGAGTGTAGGTTTTAAGATGCGGTTTGGAAAGTCACCTCTGGAATCTCAAACACGGTACGAGAATAAAGCAGATTTAGTTGTAACTAAGTGCTTAATTTGCTATGATTTTTTTTTTTTTTAAGAAAATCAATGAGATGTTGCCTGTTATTTATTGGGAATAACCACAGCTAGGTGCTCCGATGCAGGCTTGGCTTGAGAGATCGCACAACTGCGTAATGAATTGTAATTCGAGGGACTGTTAACTGTGAACCACAGAACCTTTCAGGGTAATAAAGTCATTACTTTCTAGATTGCAGCCACCTTGAAAAGCTTTATACACGCTATTATATAGAAATCAAATCCCATATATATGTATATATCTATCTCCCGTACACGGACACGCCTGTTTCTATACGTTTCGCACAGGAACATATAGGCACGCCTGGGGTACGGCTGCCAACCCCGAAAGGCGGCGTGAGCCCGAAGCCGGGAGCAGTTGGCTGTTACCACCTGCGGCTGGGTCCCCACGGAAAGTCACGCAGGACAGGATTTGCTCTCCATACCCCC
>NW_010306935.1:0-14389 GCF_000700745.2 Antrostomus carolinensis | reverse complement strand
CTCTGCTGGCCCCAGGCTGGCGGCGGCGAAGGGGCCCGCGCAAAAGCCCTCCTTACTACATAAAATGGAGGCTATCTCCTCTTCTAGGCTCTAGAGCAGTCAGAGAGGGAAAGGAAAGAATTAAACAGCGACGGACGGAGCAGCAGCGACCTACAAAGGAAAGGTGTGGCAAGAGAGACACGTGACAAAGGGAAGGGCTCGGCTGTAGGAGCACGGGGGGCACAGACTCCCCGAAAGTGACATGAGAACAGACAGGGGGGTCACACTCTAATGCTGCATCTCTCCACCATGCACATCACACAGCAAAACCGAGAAACATCAACATTTCCATGGATTCTCCAAACAGAGCAGTTGGCTTCGGGCAGTAATTGCACGTTTACTATTGGGATTTCTCCCTTTTAAAAGCCCATTTTTAACACCCTCTAATGCCTAATTGGCTCAGAGCTTCAGGGCAGTCAAATACATTTGCTTTCAACAATACATACCCACAACGCTGAAATGAGGTTTTCTTTATAATACATGCTATACAGATGCTTTTCAAATGCTTAAATAACCTAAGTAAATTCATTTCTATTAAAACATCTGTTTTCAGAAAGCATTTCCCATTCTACTGGGAAAACTCACTTTACTCAAGCATACATAACAGAGCAAGTTGCTTTAAAGCAAAAATTACATCCATAGTCTGGTCTATTTTCTGTTGTACTATAAATCTGTATAGTAAAGCAAACTTTAAAAATTCATGTGGGTACAAGCCTCTGAAAAGGCTAAAATTCTTTATTCCAGTTTTCCTTCCACAAGCTCTTGTAGTAAGTTTGAAGTAAAAAGCCAATAACGTAACAAATACCTAACGGACATAACACACACTTTGACAGCATTCAGTAAGATACATTTCTGTCTTAGAAAAAGGTACGAGAGAGAATCACAGCAGAAGCACAGGCAGGAGGGAAGCCAAGGTGCCATGCAGGCAACTGCGGTCCGTGCGGACTCACCGTGAGAGTAGCAACGTAGAATCAGAACTGACATTGAAGTAACACCATGCTACTGTGCATATACTACACACATATGGCATGCAGAAGAACAGAGAAGGGAAAGAAAAAGAACCCCTATATTTTTTTCCTTTCAATAACATTTAAAGTATATTTCAAAGGTGGCTAAGAAAATTTAATGGGAATGCAAGGTATGAAATCTGCACTCGGGCAACATTCAGTATCCATCAGGGCAACGCGTTCCTCTCCCCCACTTTCTTTACCTAGTTTACCACACCCAGCAAATGTTCATCTATTAATAGATTACATCAAAAGACAAAAGTGTTCATGATACTCCTTCTACCCTACTCTGGTACCACATGATTTCTAACCGCTCAAAAAGGCAAAAAAAGGCGGGGGGCGGGCAGGGGGCAGGGGAAATCTTTATGTGGTATGTGGCCAGACTCTGTGCATATCTCTCTCTCCCACATATGTATATAATAAAAGACAGGCACATATCACCCATGTTTTTGCATTTTACCACCTTCAAATTTTTAGGTCTTCTAATTTTTAAAAGGAAAACCCCAATCACACCATTTGTTTGATACTGTAACCCGTGTTCCCTGAGGAGGCATTTAGTAAAAGTGATTAAATATATAGATGGAATTAGTACTTTTCATCAAATTACTGTAGTTAAAATAACATACCAGCTTGTGAAGATGTTTGAATTCCTATCAAATTCCTTCTGGTATGTAGTCATATACACTACCATGAAATATTTTTTACAAGCAGGGGGAGGCAGGGAATGGAATAAAAATATATATATATATTGTGTGTGTGTGCGTATATATATATATATAGTGGGCATCCATAACATAACAGCATTTCACTTATTTATTCGTGACACAGATATCAATGTGTCACAATTTCTGTTATAATTAAGTCACAGATGCTGTGCATTTGTGGGAGTACGATGATACAGAAGTATAGCATCACAAATCAGATGTACTCAAAATAACATTTCTCATACACAGAAAATAAATTGTTTGCAAGTATTTTCACTGGAGCAAAAGAAGGAAGAAAAGAAAGAGCATTAGCAGTGGTACCCCTGCTTTATTCTTACCTATTGTCCAACTATCCTAAAGACAGGCAAGAAAATATACAGTCCAGGAACAGGACTGAGCAATGTATTAGTCTACTAATACCAGCAAGTTTATATATTGGGGGTAGCAATATATAAAGTTTGAACCCAAACTTCTCCACATCCATCCACAAATAATTCAGGATGGAATTACACTGTTTCCCAAACCTCATATTTATGTATGTTACTGAAATAGGACTGACAGCTTTACATCAACCTACTTTTGTCCCAATACCTAGGTGGTAGAAAATATTCCAAAAGTGATGTAAAAAAGCAACACCACAATTGCCACCCATCATCAGCATCACACTGCTGGTAGTCCCACTGGGTATATATATAGTGCTTCTCACAGCATAGATGTTAAACCAGTTTATAGGGGAGAAAACCCCCCTCTTTTCCCGGATGAAGAGAGAGGCATGGAAGTACAGGTACTCAGAACCAGGTGGCCTTTGAAATTAAGCTCCATCTAAAGCATTATTGATTTGAATAATGATTACATAGTGAACATGTAAAGCAAAAATTATTGTGTGAAGCGTCAAAATTACTGCACACAATTATTTCTACACAGAATGGAAATACATGTTCTGCTGCCATGCTAGTTACATAAAATATAGTGATTTTCTGGTGAAAAAACGGTTTTCTTTTCAAATAGTAGCCATCTAGAACTTCACAGATAGTCTAGTGTTTAAGCAGAATTTTGCTGGCATTCATATATGTGCCTATATATACACACATACATATAGATCTTGGTTTACAACTCAACTTTCTCTTTTCAGTACTAGCTTAAAAAAAAAAAAAAAAAAAAAGTTATCTCCATCAGGGGGGGAAAAAAAAAAAAGAAAAAAAGAAAAAGAAAGAAGTGCCCAAAGCTAGCCCACAGCAGATACAGCAAAAAGGCAGTAGGTTTCAGGGCAGCCACCTTATCAGTTTCCTCTGGTTTTGCTCCAGTAATCCATGGCATTGCAGTCCATTGCTTCTCCTTCCCAGGCAGCGTTTTCACTTGGAAAATGTGGTCTCCTTTTTTCTATTTGGTTTTCATTTTATAAAACCAGTGTAAATCAACAAGCAATGAGACAGACAAACACTATGCATGAACATAAAACCAAACCATCTGAAAGTGACACAACATACTATATGAGTCAAAAAACCCACAGTGCTAGAAGAACTTGGAGAGGCTTGAAGGTAAATACAAAGAAATCCACACAGAAAATACACATAATCACGTAACAAAAATTAAGTTACACTTTTACATTAATGCCTGTTTTAACCAAAAAGGTATTTATAGCTATTAAATGAACCGATGTGCTGTGGACATTTGAAAATCTGACCAGCATTTGTACCTATGCATATACCACTATGCGTAGAAATACTCAGGTACTACTCAGAATTTTGAGGAATAATTTCTTGGCAGTAATAATAAATTAACAAAATAGTCATTAAAGAAGTGATCCATACAGTCAGTGACTGTATTATCTATGCATATACTCACAGTTCAGACTGCTTAAGTATCTTATGAAATAATGTCTTATTAACAAGAATCATTTGATAGCACCAAGCAAGCTTAATTGAAAGTTCACCTCTCTGGGGACTGAAAAGAATATTTAAGAATTTAATGGGACAGGACAATAATAGATTTAGGAGGGAAGGGTAGGAACAGTGGTGAAAGAAAAGGATAACAATGGAAGATAAACTGATTGCTTTCGAAGACTGATTTGCTCTTTTACTCTATGAAATAAGCAGAAAATAACTCCTCATAAAACTAAAAGTTTTGCAGCAGCAAGAGAAATTTATTTGGCTAGTTTTCTTGCCACAAGCATTCAGGATGATATTTGTAGAAAATCATTTTCCAAACTGCTGTTTTAAGGTTCAGTCAGGAGGGAGATACAGAGAGAAAGTAGGTAAATGCATTTTACAGACTTTTGGAGATTAAGGTGAGTGAATTTTAACAACTACATTAAATATGTCCTAAAGAAGTCAACACTGTAAATTAACCGATCATGTAAGGTCCTTCTGAAACAACACACAGGCTGTGTGTGTGCTTATGAACAAGCTATCTGTGAAGAGTTAAAGAGAGGGAAAAGGAGAGAAAAGTTCTGTTGTCACTGAAAAGTCATCTCCATCGATCTGTGTAAATCAGAGTGAAATTTAAGCTGTCCTTAGCACACAGGAAAATACTGCCATTGCCTCAATTTTTTTTTCTAGTGATTCTAATGCAGTTGTTCTTGTAGAAAAATAAAATTCGACACATTGTTTAAAGTCAGGTCCAACAGTAATTGGTAAAAAGTTAATGTATACTTAGTATAAACAAATATTACATTAGCCACAGAAAGTGTTAATCTAAAGGACAAACTGCATTTTCTATATTACATACAAGGTTGTATGGAAACGCATGCGGACAGGTGTCTGCAGTGACATACCCCTTGTGTCTGTAGGGACAGAGGTGTGATACGCCGCTTTTCCCACTCATTTGGGCGTGGCTCAGGTGTGGATTCCATGAAATTTCGCTTGAGCTCACTAATGCTAGCCTGATGTTTCAGTAAGTCGTCCTGGGTCTTATCCAGGTCCTAGCAACCCGCAACGTAAAACAAAGTAGGACAAAACACGACAACAAAAGCAAACTTAACTGTAAAAAAAAAAAAAAAAAGAAAAAGAAAAGGAAAAAAAAAATAAAACAAAACCAAGGAAAGTGCCTTGTGTCTGAAAAGCTACCCTTCTTTGGAGGGCCTTAAAATAAAAAAAGTTTAAGTCTATAAGGGAACTAAGATTATTTTGGTTTTGTTTTTGTAATGAAGGGCTACTCATACACTGTTTCTTCCATATTTTAAGGCAAAGTAAAAATAATGCTGTGAATGTTTATTTAAGAGAAGGTTACTTTCATCCAAAACATGAAAATATGAAACCAATTTCCAGTAGTTGCTTGCATCTCAAATTTGTAAGCACAGAAGTAAGCATTTTGAGATATTGCACAACTAATGGTACTGAAGGCTGCTGTAAAAAAGAACAGTCTAACTCAAGAAGCATTATAAAAATGTATCTTCCTTGATATTACAAGCTCCATGAAAAATACTTACTTCTGTGAAGACAATACCACAGGGCCAAATAGGCAAGCAACTAACGCCTGCTTAACTTCAGAGGGACTACTCATTGTGCCTGTCCTGTGGGCTTAAACTTACTAGAAGAATCAGATCTAAAGACTTAAAGCCTGGTATCTGCCAATTCCACATTTAAGACCCTGACAGCAGACACAGTGCTCAAGTAGGAATAGTTTTTGTGCACAATACCAAAGAGACGTTCTCTCCAAATTGCACCTCCATAGGCAAGTGCCAAAAGGGACACCATAGTGTGAATACTGAATTAGAATTTGTGATGACCCATTGAAGCTAAGCTGCAGCACCTACAAGCCAATCTTTCACTTTATACCAGACACAGGAGCAGACATTAAGGATCAGGAGCTATGAAGAAACATAACTGTTCTGGTAAGTAGGCAAAAATCTGTCTGCTTATTTCTCTTGGAAATTCATTATCCTTTAAATACAATGCTGGGCTTTGGTGGGAAGAGAAGATTTCACATTGCTTCCATAATCCATCCTCCTTCCAGCATGCCAGGTCTTGGGAAAAGCCTATGTTGGTTACACACTTTCTAACACAAGAATATTTTTTTAGTATTCTGTGGTGGAATTCAAGTTTAAGCCTCTGATCCATTTTTAGTACAGAATTAAAAGGACTGAAGATTAAAGTGGCATAATATCAATGTAGACATAATTATTAATGTTTTATCAAAAGAATGTAATCAGATACAATAATTTAGGTAAAGCATCTGGTTTTTGTACAAAGTCTTTATATACTTTGTAACAGAACATTTTGAAATTTTACTTTAATATTTTGGTTAGGATTTTCATTGTCAGTGCTGACAATGCAAAGACACTCCATCTTAAGGCATAAAAAATCCAAACCCAATACAAACAAAGTTATGAGTTTCTAAGTTCTTTTCACTTGCATGTTCAGCCCCAGTAACAGTTGGTGCAGCACATCTATGTCCTAATTCTGCGAATATTCACACATGAACTTCGAACACTAAGAACCTCTCCCCTTCTGGCATCTCAATACGTTCATATTGTCACAGGACCAATGCTTCACTTTTAATCTAGGTCTAACAAACGAGACATTAAATATGTCCCCCTAAAGAAAGTATTTCCTGAGTGAAGCAGAACCATATGCCAGAGGCATTCCATTACACAACTGAAGCTCCTATCAATCATATCATGATTTTCAAACCTGTCTTGGCTTGACACAAGGCACGTTTCTTGGACTTGATCAAAGCACAGTTATGCAATGCACACTTCCAGTGCTTTAGTAAATTATACAGAAGCAAAGTTTCAATAGTGATCAAAAGCTGCAAAAAGCCAAAGAACATATTAGTCGGGTTACTGCGATCCATACGTCTTATCACTGAACAAAACCAATGATTTTTAAAAATACAACTTTTGTGACAAAGGGAATTATTTATAGCCCCATCTGGATGAACAAAATAAAGACAGCAGTAGGATTTTCTAAAATTTCTTCACTTACTAGTTTATGTTGTTAACCACAAGTTAAATGACACTGATTAGAACTACAGACAGTCTTTGATAAAATAATCCAGATTAACAGACTATATGGAAATTCTTGTAATAAAAATCTCTACTTCAGTGACCACTACACATTAACATACTGTTCAAAGCTCTTTGTTGTTGCTCATCTTCAATGAAAACCAGCCTTTAGGAAGCAAGAATTACTTCCATTTGAAAAGTGAAAAAATAAGGCAAAGATTTCAGAAGCATATCTAAACATTCCCTTTAAAAATCTGATCTTCATTTCTCAAAGCTCCTAAAATCAGTTAAGTGTCAGAACCAGAATTAGCTTTTCCCTACTTCTATCACTTCCTGTGCCTTACTAACTCAGTTTATTCAGATAATACATTTGATACAGTTTGATTAAACTGGTGAAAACTAGAAACCCTGCTCAACAGAAGATGCACGCATTAAGGAGCAGTGTATAAAAATCCCATTTCGGATTATGAATTGGATCCATGTGTTTGCTTTATCTAAATAGGGCTATTATTCCCAGTTGCCACCTTGAAAACATCTAGCAAAAATATACAAAATGTACATTCAACATTCAAACTGAGGGGTTTTTTTTTTGCTTTGTTTGGATTTATCTTTTTTTTAATTTGAACTCAGAAACTAGAATTATAACATGCAACATTTCCAAGCTGTTTTTCCCCCATGCACTTCATGCACTGTGTCTAAACAGCCTGCAAGTGACTTCCCATCCCATGCAGCCTGGCAGCCCGTGAGAAGGGAAAGTATTTCTTATATTATATACAAACCTCCAACATTAAATTGCTATGTCTGACATAAATATTTTCCCCGTCTACTCTCAAGGAATTGCTCTGTGAAATTAAGCCACACACAAAAAAAATTAAAAAAAAAAAAAAATCAAAATGAACATAAAATGTACCACAAGTAAATAAAAAAAGAACCTTAGAATCAGACAGTTAAATAAAGGAAATAAAATGGTAAAGTGAAAAGGCACCGTTCAGATTAAATGCACAGAAAGTTTAGGGTGCTAACAAGGCAGGTAGCTACTGCCAGGTTTAATTGGAAAAAAACAACCATGCACCTTCTGCTTTGCTTCCTCTTCGTCAGATTCCACCTATGTGAGCACGTGGCAAATTATCAGGAAAAGGAATTGTTAACATACGCTTAGAGAATAACACAGAGGCTTCATCTCTTTGTAAATGCTGCAAAGCGTGCTGTATTGACAGACCTTTATTGTTTCGGCCCCAGATGTTGTTGGAATTATTAAGCGACTTTGGTCTTCCTTCACCTACATTTGTTGTAGAATGGCTGAAGCAATATTTGGCATAAGTGGCATGAAAAATGGAAGTTTTGAAATATGTCCCTTTCTTGCTGTACTTTTCAGTGCTTTCCCAAATGGAAATTTAAGAATGAATAATAATTAAAATAAAATATGATATGCATAATTTCTATAGCAAGCACCTTAGACTTTGCCACAAATTGATGGGAATATGGAATCTAATGCATGAATTCTTTTGGTGAGAGAGCCTAGGATTCAAGTCAAACACCTAAATACTGTATTTACTACTTTCTTAATTAAGACTTACTGTCTTGGGTTGAGCTATTTGCACCCCATCCCCCTGTTTAGGTGAATATATTCTTCGTCAAACTGCAATGCACTCTGTTGGAAATGACAGCTAATCTTCATATCACAGAATGTCAGGGATTGGAAGGGACCTCGAAAGATCATCCAGTCCAATCCCCCTGCCGGAGCAGGAACCTAAATGAGATCACACAGGAAGGCATCCAGGCGGGTCTTGAATGTCTCCAGAGAAGGAGACTCCCCAACCTCCCTGGGCAGCCTGTTCCAGTGCTCTGTCACCCTCACCATAAAGAAGGTTCTTCTCAAGTTTAAGCGGAACCTCCTGTGTTCCAGCTTACACCCTTTGCCCCATTTTACCTACAAGTATTCTGAATGAGTTAAGGAATTGCATTCTTTGAAAAGCAAACCACTTCCCAGCCTTTCTGCAGGCACAAATATCGACTGCTGATCCTAGGCAAGGATGCATTTAGGAGTCGACACTGTGCAAGTACGTAAATTTGAAGAGGGTTTTACTTACTGCACATACCGTTAGGTTGTGGATTCTGTGTGACTGCACACATGATGTGGCACATACCACTTCTTTGTTAATTTCTTGCTTGTTTAGAGTTCTATTTCCTGCAACCTTTTGTTACAAATGATGGATTGAATTCGGTTTCAGAAAAATTGGGAAAGTCTTTAAAGTCATGTTTTTCATTATTTTAAACTTAGATTGGTGTTTTTAATGCCATGTTGTACTCAGCATGTTTTTAATATGTACATTGCATTGATTTAATCAGTTTAACAAAGTTTGTTAAATGTAACATTGAACAGGCCTGCCTCTTTTTTGATTCTGTAATATTTGGTTTCACATTTCTTTTGAAGATCAAAATACCTTTTCCTAGTGGTATTGCTGTACATACACAGCAGACACAGGGAGAGGATGCATTTTGTCAAACCCTCCAGATGATTAGAGCAACGTGTTAGTATGACTGAGGCTTCTGTACAGCAACCTTAACTGTGTATTTCAAAGACCGTTCAGACTCCCATGATTAAAGTCTGACACAAGCTGCAATCCCAGCTAATGATCGAAATCAGTCTCCACTTTAACTGCTGCTAGAGATTAATAAAAGCACCTTAAAAAAAAAAAAAAAGGTGCCTTGGATTGACTCAACTTTGCACACACCCTTGCAGAGCAGAAACATATGAAATACGGAGTAACAAAAAAGCTGATTTTAAAGCATTCACAATTTTCTGAATTTAGCTCTTAGGAATTTCATTTTTCAGATCTAAACACAACTTTGGAGATGTGTATTCCAGTCAATGCACACAGGAGACATGCATTTTAACACAAACTGATAGTGCAAGAAGTACCACTTGCAAATAGTAACAAGTAATAATATATCTATTATTACACAGCACGTTCAGTATTCAGATTTATGTCCTCATAAATATTCTGGACTACAAAGCAACTCTACCTGCAGCTCAGTATCTGTGGAACTTAATGAAATTATGCATGCTGTAGGAATTAATGAAGAACAACCAGCTGTCTGTTGACTAAAAATCCTGAAGTGTCAATTTTTCACAAAGGAGAAAAGTTAGAAAGATACAGATATACGGGGGTGTGTGTGTGTGTGTGTGTGTATTTTTTAATATATATATATATACACACACACACATACAGACATGTACATAGACATACTCCTATACTAGGCAGTGTGCAAAACTGAGCAAGCCTCTGGGAGAACAAGCATAAAAACTACGTGCAAGTGCCAACATTTAAGCTGCAAAATTACACACCTTCTCTTCCTCTGCTTTGTCATTCAGGTTAATGTTATTAGGGACACTAAATGAAGTCACCTTAGGCTCCAGGTAACAGAGAGACAGAGCAAGAGGAAGGGAAAATGTGAGTGAAAAAGGAATAGACTGGAAAGCAGACAGAAGCAGCACAAAGATAAGGAGAAAAGAGGGGATGAAGGAAGGAGAAGTAATAGGAATATAGTGCTGAAGGCCAGGTGGAAGGAAAGAGATGCAAACATCAGGAAGGCTAGGAAAAGTAATATAACCGTCCTCATCAAGCAGCGAATGGAAATTAAAAGAAAAGCATCTGATAAAGCTGAATGAGACACACAACTCACTGCTTTTGTAGTCATTTGTATGGATTTTCCCCTCCATAGCAGTGGAGCCTTGACTAGCTAGGGGTCTTATAGATTCAAAGATATTATCTGGTGAAGCTATTTCATTTTTATTATGATCTGGTGTTTCTTTCATGGAATTGTACTCTGAGATGCCTGGGATGGTAAGGAGGGGCTCCCCAAAGGGATCTTCCTCTGAAATATCTGAAAGCATGTCCATCTCAGGGACAGGTGACAGATTTGTGAGATGGGATGACACAGAATGGATGGGTAGTGATGATAGGTGTGCGTGAGTGAGCTGAAGAAAAAAATTCTGTGCACAGTGGAAAATGAAAGCACAACAAAATGTAAGTTTGAATGCACAAGAAAAGGGGAAAAAAAGAGAAATTATTAGTTAGTGAAAATTTTTACTTAGAAGCAGGGATAGCTCTACTAATGCAACAAAAATGCCAAATAAAATAGAAACCCCCTTGTGTTTTACAAGCAGCCAACTTGTTTACTTCTGTGGATTATGAAAGGAACCCATTACGAATGTTTTGTTCTCAGGCTGTAAAGAACTGTGCACTTTTGAACTGTAATAGTCACAACAGATGGAAAGGGACAGACATTCAAAGCTCTGGCAGAAAGGTCAGGGGACAGTGCAGCACACGAAAGACAAGTTGGCATTTTGATTCTTGGGTTTATAACCATTTCCTCTAAGACTTAAAGAGAGCCAGAAAGGAAAAGAAGTATCTGTGCTGGGGGGGAAAGAAAGCTGTTCACAGTATTGTGAACAAAACCTTACTGAACAGCTTCCTGTAACAACTTCCCAAAATACTGCCTTTTTAAAATTTTTTTTTCCTTCTCTTGATTAAAATATTGGAAGATGCTGCCACTTTGAAAACAAGGGAGTATCACCACTTTACCAAGCCCGAAGTCAAAACATAGTAATTTATTTTACCATTTTTCTCCCATAAAGAAACTCTGTCTGTGCCTTTTTCCTAGGCTAATTCAAAATTATTTCAACTTGCCAGCCAACAAAAAAAATGCAACCGTTCGTATTTGTTCCCTTCCTACACCTGAATGCAGAGCGAACATCTGAACTGCACAGAGAGGCTCAGCAGTGCCCCTCGGCACCAAATGGGCAGCTAACTTGCAAAAATGTTTGAAAACAAAATTACTCTTTAAATATGAAAGAAAGTTCTGGAGAACTGCCACAAAAAGAAATTATCTCCAAGAGATAAAAGCAGCAGATTTTAGCTGACACTTTGGAAGGAAATTTTTACGTCAAATCGTACAAGATGTAGATTTAATTTTTTGACCTATTCCCCTAGTGGCTCCAACAAACAAGACGAGTAAATGGTTGCTTGCAACAGGAACAGACCAAAATACTCAACTATTCACACAAGTCTATGCCTTGGTCAACATACAAGTTTTTAAAGCATAAAATAATTCCACAATGGCTACTAAAACAACACCTATGGTAATTAAACACAGTTATAATATACCCAAATTTGTAGAATGTACACATCTATGGCCATACTATTTTTTTTTTTTTAAAGTCAAACAAACTAGGGAAATTAAAATGTTATTTACCCTTTGAAACACTTTTTTCAAGAACTCACGCAAGCTTACTCAGAATTCAAATAAAATTTATAGCAAAAAAAGAAACCCTAGGTCAATGCCATTCAGAAGTTTGTATTCTCTTTTGCTTACATACACTTACATTAAGTTAAACCTACAGAAAGCACTTGACAGTTTTCCTTTAATATCTTAATATGGTGTTCTGTATGATGCTCACAAGTGACAGGCACTAAAATAACCACACATGGACACACACCACATGAACAAATGATTTTGGTATGAAAACCAGCCATACCTTTCCATCCTGAGTCAATTCTAACTGTGGAGTTTTGACTGGGCTCCCATCTTCTTCTCTGTCACCTTCTTTTAACTTGGCCTGACCAGCAGCTTCAATGTCAATGATTTTACCTCCAGCAGCCTGCCCTCCAGTAGCAGGGAAGTCTCTTAGCACACCTTGGTCTGAGATACCCATGGGAGCTATTAGAGAAGAAAATAATTCTGGTTAATTGGAGTAAGTTGGAACATTTTGTTCTTAAGACTTCTTAACAAAATGATTTTATGGCAATGTCAGCAATGAGCAATACAGGCTAGGTACTGAGTGATACAATATTTTTCAGTTTCTTGGTTTTGCAAAAAGTCTATGGCTCTCATTGCATTGATATGAACAGCCATGTACCCTGTATATATGGAAGAAAATTATACAAAACTAGAAGAAAAAAAAACTTGTTCTGCCTTTTCTGTTTGGTGTAGAGAGGCACTCAGGTCAACCTAGAGCCCAAAAGATGCCACTGACCAAACAATTCTAATCAACAGCATATAGTGCAATGCCTGTCCCATAAAACAGATATGAGTAGTGAACAGATGCAGTATGGCCAATATAGACCCTCCATACACTCACAGCAGTACCATACAATTTATACAGCGACTTAGCTTACTGTTTAGGTCACCTAAATTTGACAGGTAAACAAAATGGCTACTCCTCACATCACCCATCAGAAACTGAAATTCATAAATTTGTCGATTGACATTCTGGCTATCCATAATGCCAACATTTTTGAACACTTGTCAGATCAGAGTGACAACACACAATGTAATCATTACACTGAAGAAATAAGTCAAATTTCGTACCTCCATCAAGGCTCCTAGAAACACGTTTGCTTGAAGTACGCTCAAAGTACGGAGCCGGTCTGTCGATGAGGTTGCTAGCCTGTCGTGTCTGTGCTTGCGTACGACCACTGTAGCGGAACTTGGAACCCAAGGTTAGAAACTTTGCTTTTGGAGGCTGTTCTGGTGATACAAGTCTAAAAAGTAAATATGAAAATCAGCTAAAAAGGCTTTATTTTATGTATTTAATGAGGTACTTCAAAGATACTTATTATGTTTCAACTTTAGTTCACCAGGCATGACTTGTGCACTCCAAGAAAGGATTCCACCATAAGCTCTGAGAAGAACTTCTAAAACAATGCATGTTATTTATTATTTGCAATTGGAATTGAAGTTGATGCTGATAACCACCACATTTTCCAGAGTATGACTAAGCATCTGTGAGACTTATCTTTTTGTGCTATCTTGGTTAAGTGGTATTTTTTCTAGAAAGGTGAGGCCATTATAGGTCCATGTAGAATACCTCTCAGATCAATCCCCTTAGAATGTTACTTATAGTAGAAACTATACATCCCACTTCCACTGTCCTTCCTATTTTATGAGGTACTAATATGGCAACTGCTATTCCTCAAAGTTAGGGAATGGCATCTCCAAGCTGTGTAGAAGGTTGTATCAAATGAAAAAAAAAATAAAGATTGAGACAGCAGGAGAGTTGTGACCCAAGCTAGATCCAGACTTCAGTTTCTTTACAATGTCATGTATAGATTTGTATGAGTTTATGCTTGCTGAATATATGGAGGGGGGAAGGGAGGGGGGAGCATTTAATGAAAAGGGTGAAAGAGAGTTTAAATTACAAGTACTACTAATGCGAGGTAGGTATGTTTGTACCTAAGCGTTATAGTTAACGCCAGAAAGTCTAAGAAACAATGTGGCAGAATTTGCTACGAGGGATTCTGCTTTGTTCCACCAGTTGTTGACACCCCATGAGTTTGAGGAGAAGTCCTCTATACCTCCCTGAATTTCCTTCAGTATGAAGACTTCAGGCTCTTACTCATCTAACCATCATTGCATGTACTTTGTTTAGGAAATCTAAGCCATCAGCTTCAACACTGATGGTATCGTTTGTTCCAGTGCCACCCTTGCTAATAGGATAAACAGTCATCACTGCAGGAACACTTCCCAGTCTCAGCTTCTCTAGAAAGGTCTTTGATATTGCTCCTTTGATCAAAGTAGTGCTGCAAGTACATGTCCACCCAGCATGGCAATCACCGTGGCCTATTCTCCCTCTGCATAAAACCATCAGATTATTACAGATTGTCCTGGTTTTTAGCTGAAACGGAGCT
>NW_010306934.1:0-17367 GCF_000700745.2 Antrostomus carolinensis | reverse complement strand
CTCCTCATCCAAGCATGTAATGTTCTGGCTGTCAGAGATGATGCTGATCCTGGCTTTTTTTCTTTGAAACATTTAGCATATTGGGACAATTGGAATATATTACACGTAAAGCTTGTGCCCGATTTTCTGCAGGATCTTCCAGGAGCAGCACTGAGTGAGAGGATGACTTCTTAATTTCCTGTGTCCTAGTTAAGGAAGGAGATGTGGGCACCTCTCTCTTTGTTGGAGCTAATTCTTCTTTAATTTTGAGTGACCAAACACTGCTAGGCTGTGGGGAAGGGATCAGGATTTCATCTAGGGAGGCAGAACAACTGTAGAATTGCAGTTAGGACATAGTTTCTAGGCTAATAATCTGGATCAGTCCTTCACATGCATAAGATTGTAGTTAATAATTTTCTCTGAAGGTTAATTGCAACAACAGGAGTAACAAATTGTCTGAACTGATGAAGTTTCAGCACAAGGACATGCTGCTTGGCAGTGTTGCCTGAAAGTTCACAGTGTAACACATGGAATTCCTTGCCCTCTTCTTACAAGAGGGAATGTAAGTGGGAAGTACCTGTAGTAACAAATCAGAAGATCCAAATCCTAGTGTTGAGACAAGGCCCAAAGAGAACGTGGCTTATTTGCTTTCTGGTCCAGCAGAAGCTTAGGAGAGGCATGTACAGACGTTTTGATGATGATGTACTACTTATTTTTTTGTTTATGAACTAATGACCATTCTATTATTTAAAAAAAGTAGTTTTCAGATCTTCCAAAAATTTAGTGAACTTTGCTGGGAAAAATATAACCCAGATGCTGACTGAGCTCAAAATATTTAGCTTCAGACCTTAAAGATTATGGCATACATTTGCTTTGTCATCAGGCAGTGACAACTTTTAACAGGAAGCCCACAGAATAGTGTGGATTTCCCTGTTGGGGGAATCCAGAAAAGAGACACCAAAATGATTAGCATTATATTACTGTAAATGTCAAACCTCTTCTTATTGCAAAGATTAAGTCATCTTTTGTTGACTGAAAAAGCTAGGTTGTTTTCTGAGAGAAGATGGAGTGGTAAGGCCTGTTTAGGTAGGACTGTAACTGTATTGAAGGACAGTCTGAAAAGCACAACTGCAGTGGCTTGGAGCTGCCCCTTCCAGAGCTATTCTTGGTAAAATTGATCAAGTTGATGGTGTAAAATTCTTCCCTGTACTTTGGTCCTGTGTGTTTAATAGTTGCTTGTAAGCCTGAACTGTGAACTCCCCCAAGGTGTTCTTGAAGAACAGCAGCAGGTCTGGTAACTCAAGCAGGTGGTAACTAGTGCTTGGTAACAAAGGACTGACATTGCAAATGCACACACAGGTGTTTCTCATTAATACTTTGTGTAAGGCATAGGGATTGTGTTGCCCTTTTATTATATCTGCTGTCTTCCTTGCAATTTTTTAGTTTGTTCTGCAACAGGCTGTGATCTGAACTTTCCTCTCTCAGCCACTGTTGAGCTGTCCCAAATCAGTGAATAATTTGCTGCTGAGCTGAAGAGATCCAAATACTGTAAGGACATGATCTTTGCCCTTTTTTGTGTGTGATTCACACCAAACATGAAACCCAAAGGAATTATGGGAGAAGGGACTTGCTGTTCATGCTTGCTGTGTTCTGAGATGGACTCCCAGACACAGTGAACTGAATTGAGGTCATCAGTTTAATTCAGACTGAGTAATTTTTCCTGCTTAGCAAGCCATGAAAACCTTAATGTATGAGTACTAACTCCATGGGTTAACCACAAGTTAATGATCTGTACATAGAAACTCTTCTATTTTCACATAGCATCTGTTTGACTACCACTGAGTCACCTCTAGTTCAAATCCTACCTTATGGTTATTGAAGCTACATGCTTTTCCATCACTGTTGTGATTTTAACACCACAGAGTTTGGAATGTATCCATGCAAAATCTGCACTTTGTTATACTGTGGTGGGGAATTGCGGGGGAACTGGGAAATGAGCACATTTGCTTGAGTGATTGTTGAAAAACTAGTCTCAATGATAAAAAAAAAAGACAGCTGGGTATAGCAATTAACTGAATGTAAAGCTCTGCTTTCCTGAACATGATCCCTGTATGGCATCTGGAAGCACTTACTCTGCAGGAAAGCTTACCCCTAGGGCAGAAGTTCAATTATGGGCTTTGTGCAGCTACCCACTCTGTGTAGTCTTGTGTATTCCAAGATTATAGCAATTTATCCTTTTAGCCATTGGATATGTACCAGGCTTCTTTAGGAAAAAAAGTGCTTCTATTCAAGGAGGTGTTTTGGACAAATAGCCGAAGCAGGCAGATCTATTTGTAGACTTTTTTTCTTCAGCATAAAAGAACTGAGCAAAAATTACTGGATATTCCAGGTGTTCAGAATATAATCATCAAAAGCAACTTTCTTCACCCCCAGCACGCAGGGTGATTATATCCTGTTTTCTCTGTTGCTGAAGAGCTTCTACATACCTGTACACTTGCAAAACACACAGGGCAGGAGAACTTTGCTGCTCAACCAGGACATTTAAAGAGTGATTATGCAGGATACTGAACTCTGATTTAAGGTGTAAGTGTGAACACAGAATAACAGCATGGGTCAGGGGTTTTATCATGGATGAATCTCTTTCCCAATCTGAGTCCAGCTCTTGCATGAGCTTACTTTAAGCCAACAGTTGTTTGTAAGCCTGCATGAAATAACTGAGTCTATATGACAGAGCTTGCTTTAATCAGTCAGTTATTGCTTTGCTTTCAGAAGGATAAATCAAATTGCCCTTCATAACTTGCAGCTCTCTTCTCTCCACTCTGCCTTAATAAGCTGTTTATCATGGATCAGATCTTACTTAGATCACAGGGTTGACTTTTTTTCATGCAGGAAATCATCCGATTTCCTTATTGCTTTAAGTCTTTGTGGCTTACTTCGGAATAGTTGACTTAATCACTGTACATTAATAAATATTGCCTACTTAAATCAGACAGAAGTGTAACTGCAATTATTACCTATGTTTAAATCTTTAACAAGCAAACTAAACACATTCCACTAGAAATAGTTCACTTGGCAGAGATTCAAGTTGGGGTCTCTCATGATATTTTCAGTTTCTTGCACAGCACATTCATGCTATTAAATTAAAAGTAAAGATATTCATATCACCGCTGTCCCTCTTTTATTACAGATGTGGTTGTCCTCAATTTCTACTGTCTTTGCAGCTGATAACATACAAAACTGCCATTTTGAGCTACTAGTATTATTTTTGCTTACTCTTTATGCTAGGGAAAATGAGTCCCTGAGATGTGTTGCAGAGGCGAATGAGAGCCCTGGTCACCATGGAGCCAGGGAGCAATGATGTAAGGTCTGTTTATATGAGAGGGGTGAGTCTTTTTCTCAGCCTTGTCCCACTGTTATTCCATTGATTCTACTGACATTACTTGTCATCCTCTCTGGAGTGTATGAGAGGGAAATAAGATTCAGGTCACTGTAGGCACAGTAGCTCTGAGATTTTTCCCTATGATTTCCAGCTTCAGAGAGGTAGCCAAAAGGTAGTTATTTATAACAATCCTCCCATATACTTTCATTTCTTTATATGATTTATACCATTTTCAAGGTAAAAGGCTGAAGGCCAATGGCTGATGGCAAAGGGTGGCCCTGCAGGTGACTGACTAGGGTCTCCCTTGCTTCATTGATCATTGGGTGATGGTGTCATTGATTTGATTTCTCCATCACACCACTAAGTGGGTCATCCAAGTGGCCCTGACAGAAAAACAAAACACCATAGCATTCTTGTCTCCATGGCAGTAATAAAGGCCCCTGTTTTGTGTTTGTGATATTATGGCAAGCAGCCTGTGTTGAAGTAGGGGTGGCATTTTGGGCTGAGGATGTAAAAGCTTATAGTAATGTATGTAGTTTCTAAGAGTTCCAGGAACTCTTAGAAACTCCAAGAACATGAATCTTACTCCTGATTTTTATTGGTGCAGTGGAACAGAACATCCTGAGAGGCTGCATCTGCACAGAGGGCAGCATTTCTGGGAGGGAGAGAAGGAGGAAGGTGGTATTGCAAACCATAAGGGTTTGTAATGAGTTTGTCTTCATCTGTGTGAGAGGAGAAGTAGTTTCAGTTGTACCACCAAGAAACATTGACCATGCTCTGTGTAGCCAATCAACTGGTGGTCTCCTAGCAGAGGCTGATCAGAAGATGATCAGAGCCTGTGAGTGGCTCAGGTGGGGAGAAAAGCTCCGATGAGGCTGTTTCCATCTGGCTTTACTAATATCTGTCATCTTACAGTTGCTTTACATAGAGCTGTGCTCAGTAACTGAGGGCTGGCAGGAGGGTGCTGGGTCAAGAAGGAGAAGCTGCAAGAAGCACTCTATTGCTTCTGTTGTTCCCAGGAGGGAGGGAGGGAGGGAGGATTTGGGGGCAAGCAGTTGTCGTGTGGGAACCTGTATGTGGGACTCTGCAAGCAGGTTCTGGGATAGGGTGAAAGTTGGATTTTGTTTGTGTACTCTGAGAAGAGGATTGTCAGAGTCCCTGTTTGAAGAAGGACACCCCAGCTATCTGTAAGGAAAGGTATAAAGCTAGAGGGTCTGTGTGGCCACAGAATAATTGCATAAAACTTTAGAGCTTTAAGCCAACTTCTCTGATACAAAATAGTATTATGGAGGTGGGAGTTACTTTTCCTTTTGCACTTTTCAGCTCTGTCATTTTCATCATTTTGCTTTAACATCTATTGCTACCATGTGATTTGGAGGTGATTACCTGTGTGTACCATTGAAAACCATCACAGACTTACCATCCTAGTATCCCTTTTTGGCTTCCTGTGCAAGTGGAAAAGAGAGAGTGAGACTCTTGGACACAGTAATTAAATGCTTTTGGATTGAAGGAATAGAGGTGCTTTGTACCTCTAGTTTCAGTACATAAGGAGCCTTTGGGTGTATTTTAGAAGCAGCAACAGACTGCAAGCAGAGCACTTCATTCTGTAAATTGATCGTTTTAGGCACTGACTAGATCATGGAATATTTTATTATTTTTATTATCTCTCTGGAGGAAATAATAAGTCTAGTTACTTGGAAAAATTTCAACATGTTTGTGATTATTGTTAGTAGAGGTCTCAGATGCTCTAAGATGCTCACTTTTTCATCAAGTAGGTTGATAGCTGTGGAGTTTCTTGCTGCAATGAGCTGAAGAGATCCTCTAAGTCAATAGAGGAACTTGTGGTCCTGAAAGATTAAGTGACTAAGAGTCATTAGGATGTTTTCTTTCTTTTTCCTCCTTCATATATTGGCCAAACTGAATGCATTTAACAAATGGAGAGCAAAATGCCTTTGGGAGATTTTAATTAAATTTTGGCAACTCCTAATATATGTATTTTAAAAAGTTCTTCTGAAACAAAATCACCACTTTAGATGAAGTGTTTTGACTCTTCCTTAAAATATTTGCCAATAACCTCTGGCCAAAATTATTTGCCTGAAGTCTGAATCATTTCAGTTCTCTAAAACACACTGTTCACGCAAAAGCTTACTGTTCTCTTGAAAGAGCTTGATAGGTGTGTCATATTCTTATTTGTTCTGTGGCCACTCTCAAAGCCCCTAAGAATTACCTCTTCTGTGAACCAGCCTTAGCTAAGGAAGATCTGGGGTCTCTTATCTTCTTCACAGGCTTCTTGTGGGGGTGAGGCCAAAAGTAAATCCTTAAATTGCTGTAGGAAAAGGGGAATATTTTGATCCTGGTATTTTACTTTATCACTGACTACTCATTTATTCAGAACCTTGTTGTGCTGTCTTCAAACCATACCAAGTATAGCGTACCGGGTAACAAAACAGAATGGTGAGGGAACAGGTGCCTGGTGTCTCATAGTGGGTTTCTCCACAGTGCTATAACATGTCCTACATAAGTGCTAAATGTCTTTGTTTCTAAGAGTGGTTGAACATAGTGCTAGTCACAGGCAGCAGTGTAAGAGATCAGGTGGCTCTCAGATGCTTGTTCTCTGTGCCTTCCTGGAGCTTTTAACTGGCCTTCTGTCTGGTTTCTTTGTAGGACTGATTTACAACTGTTAAACTATGCTTATGCTGCCTAATAGATCTGGGGTTTGCAACCACTCTGATATAGTAATGATCCTGCTGAGAAATCTGTACTAGTAATGTCATACTCTGCCATTTGTTATGGACCCAAAAATTCTCTGGGAAGACTCTTTGGAGGCCAGAGAGACTGCATAAAACCACTGCTGTGAATGGGAGAGGAGGCAGAGAAAGCTGCCCTCACTGGATGTCAAGCAGAGTCCTGAACCCAAGATATGAGAGCGATCCAGACTGCTTCACTTTTCGTGGGTGCAACGTTTCCCAGTGCAAGTTCTCTTGACTTTAAAAAAATAAAAATGATAATTAAAATAAAAGGTATATATGGCATATATGATGGCAAGATATTAGAGTTTTTCAAATCAGGCTGAGGAGCCTGGTAGTGTGTGCAGGTAAGTAAGACTAGGCTTTTTTCTGCTTCTATTTTCCTCCTAGAATGCATCAGTTTAATTTGAGTGACAACAGGCTGACCTCAGGCAGGTCAGTCATAGAGTGGAATTGCTGCCTTGCCCTGCTTGAACTCAGGAGGAAAGGGAAAAGCAAAGCAGTCTGGTGATGCAGAGCACTGTGTTGTAGTCAGTGCCTGGTTCAAACTTGTGAGAAAATTATGAAATGCGACTAGACATCCCTTCTGTCATGTATCTTTGGAGAGAGAAAATCAATAGGAGGAAGAAAATATTAAAAAAACTAATACACTGAGCTGCAGCTGAGTCCACTCCTTCAGGAAGAAGAAATCCGAACATGGCATCTGATCTAAACTAATTAAGAAGCTAAAGAGTAAGTGGTGTGGCCTAGGTTAATAAGTCCAGCAATGAAGTGTGCTCATTTATGCATAATGAATGGATTTTTGTTGTCTTAGCAACAACCTGGGGATGTGTTACCCATCAGGGGAACAGTCTGTTTTGATGTTGTCAGGGTGAAAAGCTGGCTACCTGTCCATGTTACTGCTGATCTTCTCCAGCACTGCAGTTCTTCAGCTAACTACTCAATGTATGAGATGTTTTAAAGGCTGTCTCTTGACTGTACACAGAACATTGCTGTCTCCAGCTATGACCTTCATTTCATCAGCAAGCTCACTGAACCAGTGCTCTGTTGCCCAGTAGACTGACTTGAACTGACTCATCCAGGGCAACATGGGAGTTCTCACTTCTGCTAGTCGTGCATGTGCTAGGAAAACTGCTCCACAACATGCTCTTCTTTACATCAGCAAATATAAGAAACCCTTATGAGTGAGGAGGACCAAGGAAAGCTATCACAGTGTAAAAAAATGTGTGTACTCTGCTTCTGGAGCAAAGTTTCACAGGTCCTGTCATTAGCCCAGTTCCCACATCAGTGCTCTTGAGTCAGTTCCTGCAGATGACAATCTGACTTAGTGTCTCTGAATGACTCATTTCAAGGCAGCCTGAACTCTTGCAGAGTCAGGAGTCTTATAGGCAGGATTTCAGGTGTAATGCCAGGGGCACAAGGTAAGGTCAGCCTTAACCTAGAGATAGAGAAAACCTTTGCTGCTACTGGAAGTTGTCCTTTAACCCCCATCTACAGGCAAAGTCACAATTCCCTGGCCTGTCTCTGAGCAGCTCTGAGGGAAATGATTGTTTCCTCTTGAAACCATATGGAAGCTGGTTTCCTGTGAATTTTCCCTGATGCCTTTTGGGGTTTCCACAAACAGCAAGGCAGACTCCTTTTAGAACATGACACTTCTGTCAGCAAGACAGAAGTGCCTCCCAGTTAGGCAGGAAGGGGCACTGGGAGGGGGTGGAGCACCAGCTGCGGAGGGAGATCGAGATCCAGGCCTGGCTCAGGTGGCACTGGGAGGGACTGGGAGGCTCTGGCTTATTAGGCTGTCAAGGTTCCTAATATCACTTGGCTGCTATTTAAAACAACCAAACAAAACCCAAAACCAAACAAAACTCTCTTAGTATTGATGAAAGCTGATGTGTTGACAGTACTGGAGACTGTCACTCTCCTACTAAATGAATTTACTCTGGTGGTAGCAAAGCAGACCCTTCTGCCTTTTGGACCTCATCCCTGCTTTATAGGTTGAGCTTCTCTGGTGTCATGGCTCATCTGGTCATCCAGCTTCCTACTGAGGCAGCCCACAGGGACCAGTTACACATGCCGTGAGAACTTCTGCTGTGGAGAGCTCAGCACTAGTGACGGAAACAGAGCTATTAATTTGGAACAGCTGTCAGATCCATTTCTAAGTGTGGTGATGGGCAGGTATACAGTTGTGCATTAGTGCAATAGACTGAATTTAAATGAGTGTCCTAGGGCCGAAAGCAATATTAGTGACCTGGATTGCCCTTATTCTAATTCTCTGTTTGTTTCAGTCTCTCTTGTTCCTACCACTATGTGAAGATGACGTAGCTGAAGCTGAGGAGGGACACAGAAATCAATCAATACATAAAATCTGTGTTTCTCCTGGGGAAGAAAAGAAGCAAAATTGACAAGCCTGATGATTTTTTCTCTAGTAAATGGACACAGATTGTTAGGAAAGAAAAAAAGTTTGATACTGTCCTAAGTAAAAACTAGATGTTTTTGAGTACGAAAAGTCTAATGGAGCGAATGTAGATATCTCCTTATTTTGGAGCTTTATCTAATCAGCACGTGAATCTGTGAGACTTCTCATCTCAGAGCAAGCTATAAGCCTATGCCCTAAGAGTGGAAAATTGTTTTAATTGGTAACTTAGTTTTTCAGCAATTAATCTTAAGGTGTCTGGAAAAACAATGATAAGGGAAGAAGAAATGTTGTGGGTTAAAAATGATCTCTGCTATGTAGGAATGCTTATCTACAGAAACAAGTGTCAGATGCTAGAAATGCTGAAAGCATTTCAGCTTGTTTAGTAAGTGCCTTCATCATGTGAGTCAACACATGGGTCGAATGCCATGTGACTACTGATAGATCCACATCTTGGAGATGGAGAAGCTGGCACAGCATAGGCTCTGTTGATAACATCGTTTGCTGAACCTTCAACCATGGATCTGTTACTGTGCTTTCCGTGCAGTCCTACTTAAACACACAAGGAACTAATAACCCCTTCTCTCTTCTCTTCAGTCTCTTCTGCTAGTGATTGATTTGTACTGGATACTGATGCAAGAAAAAAAGCTTCCTAGATGTTGATTGCTGCCTCAGGGTTTCGTGTACATAAGGAGCCCAGTGTTGCCTTTCTAGAGTGAATTACAGGCTTTGCCATAGGTTAGCTCTCCCTAGGTACATGGTGTTCTTCTAGACATCTGTTCTTAGCTCATCTGTCTGTCTTGCTCTGCTTGGGACTACTTGGAGCAGATGATTTTATAATTGCCCTGTATTTGTCATTTCCCTCAGCTCTGGATTAGCCTGGTGAATGTGAGAAGTGACACAGAAGACCAAGAGGTTAAGCATGGGACTAATCTGATAAGTCATTACCTCTGTCATTAACCTGCACTCTTGGGCAGTACTTGGGGCAAGAGCTTCATAGGGCTTCTTCTAGTTGCATAAGAAGAGGCCTAGGTTGTAGGTATTTCCAGGCAGAGGACTGAGGTGCTTTCTTATCAAGTCACTTGAAAATGAAAAGCTCCATTCAGGTGCCTAAGCACAGACATCAAGGGCCATTTTAGGATATCCATCTGACCTCTGTCTTCCTCTCAGGAAAGATCCAGGTCTCTTTCCTCATGGATCCTGTTTCATAGCTATCAACTTTGTAGAGATGTCTTGAATATTTTAGGGCATTTGAGATGGCATGACATGCCCAGAGGTTCTGACATGAGTGGTACTTATGTACTGGGGGAGGATTGGTAGTTCTGCATTTGACTTCTACCATCTAGTGTGCTGATGCATCTGGACTGACAGAGACCTGGTTAAAATCCCTGAGGGACTCAAACACAACTGCCCCTTCATGCAGGCCTGCCATAGAAGCAGACAGCACTCTGTCAGAAACTCTGGATTTGGTTGCTCTGGATCTCATGTCAAAACATTTATTTTGTGTTTGAAATATTCAGTCAGCAGAAGAGTGGATGTTTCCAGTGGATCCTAGCTATTCCAGGAGGCTGTCCAGGCTGGAGCCAGGCTATACTGTTACTCACACTCCTTCTCTGTCCCACTGAACACTTATTTTATATGAAAGGAATCTTTTCTTTACTTTATATGAAGGAAAACTGTTTCACCACGAAGTACTGAGAAGGCTTGACTCTAGAGACATTATGAGAGGGTGACCAGACTACTTCCCTCTGAGGCAGGTGAAGAGCCAAATCCCCTCTGGCAGGCCGAGGTGATTAGAAAGTTGGTTTATACCCTCCTGGACAATTATCTGGACTCCTGGTTGTCAGGTACAAGCAGGAAGCACTTGCTCCTCGTGGTAAGTAGAGGCCAACCTTGTTCTTCCCTCCTCCTACTGCTTTGTTTCCATTCAGGGCATTTTAAGACCAATGTCGAGTTTTGTTGCCCTGAGAAGGTCTCTTCTGCCCTTTCCTCTTTAACTGGCTATCAAGCCTGGAGAGTCAATTATTTGCTCAGCCTCAGTACCCCCATGATGGAGGCGTTGTGGAAAGGTGGGAAGGCAGTGCTGGAGGTTTCCAAATCTGCAGAGGCCAGAGCTGAAAATGCAGGTCCTGAGCTGAAATTCAGCCACCATCTGTCTCCAGTTCTACCATTCATTGTTCTTGATTGCAATGCCATTTGCTGTGCCCTTGTTCACTGTAATTTTTATAGCTGCTTGTTATCCAAGGCAACTAGCTATCTTCTCTTTGGCATCTCTGGGATGTGGAATAGACCTCTTCTGTTATCTGCTGCTGGAGCACTGTGCCTCTTGTGCTTACTACGGCAAGAATATTGGGGGCCAGTGCATTGAGGAATGGATTTTACTGAACTGAAACAGAACAGATTAATTCCAGTGTAAGCCAAGAAGAAACAGATCAGAGAGAGAGGGACAAATTAAATGGGTCCATTTCAAGCTCAGGTGTTCTTGGGACCAGAAGAAAGGAAGTACTATGAATCCCTTTTTTCCCTATGGGTCTCATAATATAAACAAGAGAGAGCTGTGACTTCTGCTGAGCAAAAGGCTCTGGAAGGATAAAAAAAATGCAAACCATGTGGATCCATGCAAAATGAACTTGATTTTATTGTCTGGGACAAATTTTGTCTCCTCCCTTGGGCAGAGTGCTGCTGGCAGGATATACTCTGCATCATGGTAGCCAGAGGTCCTTTAAAAGCTAAACAAGCAGGCAGAACACCCCTTGGAGGGCAAGGGAGGACAGAACGATGGTCATCCCAGCGCCCTGTTGGATTGGTTACATGTCCCCCTGACTGTTGAGTGTACTCTTCTGTCACCATGTATTCAGGTAAAGTTAATGAGAGGAAACAGTTTATCTGAGAGCTGCATCTGGAGGCAAGAGAAAAGGGGGATGGGGAAGGTAAGACTCCTTATACTTCTCCCTTTCATAGTCTTCAGCCCCACAGGACCAACCAGAACTTGAACTTTTTCAACACTCTTTAAAACACCCTCTACTTCTGAGAGAAAGGCAAGTAAGCAGGAGGCAAGTTGCAGTAAAAGTGACCATCCTATCTTCCAAATCAATCTCTGCATTAAAGTTATGCTAGGAGGTTCATATGTCCATCTGTGGCTTTTTAAGTGCTGTTTGTAATACAACATGTTACTGAAATGCTTCAAGGATTCCCTTTGTAATGTGTATTTACTTTGAGATGTCCAATTCAGCACCTATTGCAGCTGCTGTTTTGGATAATTTTGATAGAGTTAAAGCTGTTGCTGGATCAAACAAATATACTCAGATGGAGATTTTAAAGTTAGCGTAAAGAATTATTTTATAGTCTCTAACACATCAGGTGCTTAAAAGCCTTGTACTTGGTATCTCTGAACTTGAATTCTACTTCTAATAGCCACAGGACTTTGAAGTATGTTTCCAGCTGTCTGTTACCTCTCTTGAGGTCTCAGAGGTGGCTCATTAAAGCTGATGTTAAAGCCTATTAGATACATGAATGTAGCTTGTAATGATGCATCTCATTTAGGTGAGTTGTCACCAGAAACTGGCAGGGACCATCGCTGCTCTGGTCCCCCAGTAATGAGGGTAGTGAAAGCCTCCTGGAGAAGTGCAGGATAATGCCACCTTCTGTCTTGGGAGGCAAAAGTGTCTTGAAAAGGCTGCTGACTTCCAAGGGCACACCAACCTTGTCACCTTCTCACTCTACCAGCTCCCCTTCCTCCCTCCTGCAAAGTGCAGCCTCAGCTCCCAGAGCTTGCAGATGGGAGGCATCTGTCCTTGGGCTCTCAGTATCTCCAGCCAGTTAATTATTAATCATCACAATATCCCTTATGTCAAGCATCTGAACTGCCTATGAAGCATGGAGAAGTGTTTTATCAGTCAAGGCAGAAAGGTTTTAGTGCCCTGCCACTCATTATTTGTAAAGTTGATCTGTCAAAGAACTTAAGCACCCAGAAATGATAGTTATCTCATCTGAGCCCCACACCAGATGAGCTGGTGCTAGCAGGGGCAATAAATATGTGAACTGGGAAATCAGAAGAGAAAGTTAAGCTTGTGTCATGGATCCTGCCACAGTACTGGTGCTGTACCATTGGATATGTTTAGAACTGTCATACTACTGCAGTACAGGTATATTGCCCATTATGAGCACCTACTAGGAAAAACACCTAAGTATTTAGCTTCCTTGAAAGATACTTGGGGGGCTCTTAAATCCTGGGGGGCAGAATTAATTTCCTGTGACTGTTGGCTGACTGGCTGTTGTGCCTCTCTTTGGGATGCTTGCTTCTGGTTACCATTGCTCTAGAAACAGTGAGACACATGAACTTGTGTGGGGCTCTAGAACTTGCCTGTTCTCTGTATTCAGGTTGTAGGCTAGTCTAAAAGAGAGAGATTGAGCAGAGACAGACCGGACAGTAGGCATGAAGAAGAAGAAAATCACTCAGCTTGTATCAAGACATGAGGCACTTGTTACTGTTGAGAGTATTTGGGAGTATTCTAGTGGAAATGGAATGGCACCAGCACTTTTATTTATGGTTTAGTTTTGGTAACATATATTGAAGCAGATCTGAAAACAAACCAAAATCCTAGCTACTTTCCACTCATCTGTAGGGCAGTTTTTACAAGGAGTAAATTTGTTTCCTTCTGCCTGTCTACAGGAGAAGCATTTTAAATAATGTCATAATCTCAGCATCACCCAAATAAAAAGAAAGCTCCTGAAGTCTCTCTTAGCTATGTGGCACAAGAAGGTGGTCAGTCACTGGAACAGGCTCTCAAGGGAAGTGGTCACAGCACCAACCCTGTCAGAGTTCAAGGAGTGTCTGGACGACACTCTTAGTCATATGGTTTAGCTTTAGGTAGTCCTGTGAGGAGCAGAGATATTCTGATTAGGTGCCTTATTGCTGTGCCACCTCTTGGGTTTTGATGTGGAGTTATTTTTGTCAAACTGTTCTTCCTCTTTTTGAGCTGTGGCTGTTGAAAATGCTTTGATTTCTTTTTGAGGACTGTGATAGATTTTTCAAGGCAAAGTGTTTTTTTGAGGCTTCCCAGTTTACCTGTGCTGCCCTTGAATGGAGTTCAGATAGCTTCCAGCACTGATGGGAAATGAAGGTTGGAAGCACTCTTCCAGTGCTCAGTCTTCTTAAAATGAAAGTGCAAGCTTTCTGTTGCTATCATTATTTCCAATTTGAAAGAAAACTCCTAGGCTTTCATGTCATACTGTGACACCAACAGGATCAGAGATAGTTCTTCCAAACCAATTAATTTACAGTGCAGGTCTGGTAATATAATTTAAGAGGCTTTTTGAAAATATATCACTTAGTAAACATGGGCAGATGAGTCAGAGCATAAAGGATTAATGCCTCCCTTGTTTGCCTGACTCTTTAGAAGCCTTGAATAGAGATAGGAAGGAGTAAGGAGAAACAGTCAGTCCGAGTTCCGCCCAATGACTCAGTGTTAATCTACCAAAATTTATCCTATGCTTTAGAAATAAAAATGATTGCTCTGGACCATCCTGAAATCTTTATGCTGGCCAGATTACAGAGATTATAATTTAATTGGATGGCAAATAGATTTGAATATCTTCTTGTGCTTTACTTGAGACTTGTCAAAATAAAATGCTACCCTAGGCTTTTGAGGAGATAGGAACACCGTTACATGACACACTAGGGTTACAGGAAGTGATGTAGTTAAACACTGCATGCATGTATGCACTTTGGGGACAGCTTGATGGACTGCAGGCTTTTGAAAGAACTAGTGTGGCAAAGGAGGCAGGGGTGGGAAGCATCTGTCAGTAAATAGATGGATAAAGATGCTCTGTGCTGCTTTTAAGAAGCACCAGTCATCTTCATTATTTTGACAGGTGGCAATGGGACAGGGAGGGGAGGAAGAGACTGAGAGAATTGTGTGGGTGGTGAAGAAATTAATCCTAATGAATTGGAAGAGCAAATCCACAGAGGGCAGAAAGCTTTGGATTTCTGCCCTGCTGGATATGGATAAATGCAAGAGAATTCCTTTTGCATGCAAGAACTAATTGGGCAATTACAATGTAATCTCAAAATCTTTGATTAAACTGTATCCTGTCTATCAAAGCAGATTCCCTTCCAGTGGTACAAATACACCTTGAAGGATAAAGTAAGCTGGGAGAGAGTTAAGAAACTTGCCTCTTTTTGTAATTTACTTGCAAAAGGAGGCTGTCCTCTGAGCAGCTAACTATTGCCACAGAAAGCATAGATGTTTCTAGGGATTCAGTAGCCCTCCTGTGCAAGTGACCATGTTCTGGAGAACAATAGTTCTCATAAGGAGATTCGCAAAGGACAAACAGTGCTGCACCTTTGGTGCAATACAAGGCCTGTTTCTAGGCTTGATTAACAAAATACCATATGTGAAAGGAGGCTAATTGTCAGTCTGTCCATGGTTGTTTTTGTACATACTCTTGGACATGTTTGCTTATCGCTAACAGGACACCTCATGTAAACCAGAGAGTTAAACTGTTGCTGTTCTGACTTCATTGTATATGTACAGACTGTATTTATGTTTGTACATGTGATGCATGAGCAAATATATCCTATTTTATGGTGTAAGTTTTATCTATGTTCTCCTGTGGAATGAGGTAATGCTCTCACATGTTGCTGGTGATGCTTATCATGCATGATAGTGTCTGTCTTGTCTTGCTGTTAGTTAATTATTTGTGATACAAACTATGTGCCCCAGCCATGAACTGGGATTCCACCATGTTCCATGAAGACACTGTATAAATGGGAACAAGAGAGAGTTCTGGCTCCAAAGAGATTATCAGCTACTTTTCATCTAGATCTGACAGTATGCATGCAAACAGTGATTGGTTTTTTTTAACTCCATCTGGTGACACTAACCCCTTCCAAGATGAGATCTCTCACTGATGCAAACATTCTTTTGGTTATAATGTCTAGTCAAATACAACTTTGTTTCCTCTGTGAAGTTTTGTACTGACGTACTTTTAAAATTCTCTTTTTGGTTTCTTCCACTAGGAGAGGCTGAGCAAGATTTTTGAGGTGTTAAAGGGAAGCACAGTAGAATGAATTATATAAATGCTACTGAACTCATACTTCATAGAGCAAACAAAAGTTTCAAGTGAGATGAAATATATCTCAGGCTGGGATGCTGATCTTATTTGTTTGATGAATCTGTTTACCTCTTGCATGCATCCATCTAACTCAGGAGAAGGCAGATGTGTGGAGTGGGAACTGAATGGTCTCAGACCTATCCATTCATCACTTGTCTGGTGCATCACTTGCATGACTTTCATTGCTGGAGTGTCCAGATACTTCCCCGTTATATAGGAATAGAAAACTGTTGGGGCCCTAGCTATTCTGAAAGAGCTCGAGCCTTAGCATAACTACTTGAGCTAGATAAGAAAGGGTCAGCAAAATACCATGACCATATAAGGATAGAAGAATGCAGAAGTAAGATAGTAAGTAGAATAACAAGAAGAGCGATGTGTAAATATGACTTAAGGCTTAACCTATCATATAATTGCACAATGTACAAGCTTAACCAATTATATAGTGCTCTATGCACGTGAACAGCAGTAATTTACCAATTGAATTATAGCCTTTGCCACATAATCGCGTGTTAGGTCTGGAAAATAGTATTTAAGACGCAGCCTTAGTGTAATAAAGTTGGATTTGAACTTACATCTCATAGATGCGTCCGTGTTCATTTCTCGCTTGCCTGAATGCCTGCGGCAGAAAACTTTATTTTTTCTTGATCTGTGAGATAGTTAGCTTAATTTATAGGTTTGTGACCATTTGTATTCCCTAGCTTGCATGAGTTAACTTAAAAAAAAAAAGGAGCTCAGGAGAATAGAGATCCAAATATCTTGTATAATACCCTTCATCTCCTGTGGGTGTCGTGTCTATATCTAAGCTGGGCTCAATTGTATAGACTTCTGCTCTTGTTCTCCTGCCCTATGGATCACTCTGGAAAGTGTGGTGATTTTTTTAAGGTCTCTGGTTCTCTAGAAAGCATTTTGGGGTGAGTATGGAATATGACTTGTGTGTAGTGTCCCATTATTAAAAGCACTGGTTCTTATTTTTGGTACTAACCAAAATGGGAGTGTACTTGGAGTGTGCTTCTTCACTCCTAGAAATGAGTTACAATCTGCTTTTGAGAAAGGTGGTGGGCCATTGTCAGCTAGGGCCGAATAAGGCCTTGTTTTCCTACAGTAGGTATCTGGGCATCTAGAAGGTCCTCAAAAGGGCAAAACCAGGGGGATAGAATCACAGAATCACACAGAATCAGAGAATGGTAAGGGTTGGAAGGGACCTCAGGACATCACCTGGTCCAACCCCCCTGCCAAAGCAGGTTCTCTATACCAGGTTGCACAGGAAAGCGTCCAGGCAGGTTTTGAATATCCAGAGATGGAGACTCCACACCCTCTCTGAGCAGCCTGTCCCAGTGCTCTGTCACTCTTACAGTAAAGAAGTTTTTCCTTAAGTTTGTCTGGAACTTCCAGTGTTCCAGTTTTTGCCCATTGCCCCTTGTCCTGTCACTGGGCACTAACAAAGAGAGCCTGGTCACATCCATTTGGTCCCAACATTTCAGATATTTATAGACATTAATAAGATCCCCCCTCAGTCTCCTCTTCTCCAGGCTGAAGAGTCCCCGCTCTCTCATCCTCTCCTTGTAAGGCAGATGGTCCAGGCCCCTAATCATCTTTGTGGCTTCTGCTGGACTCTCTCCAGAAGATCCCTGTCCTTCTTAAACTGAGGAGCCCAGAACTGGACACAACACTCCAGATGTGGCCTCACCAGAACAGACTACAAGGGGAGGCGAACCTCTCTTGACCTACTAACC
>NW_010306933.1:0-10668 GCF_000700745.2 Antrostomus carolinensis | reverse complement strand
TTTTTCCCCTTCTCCCTTTTTTCCCCTTCTCTTTTCTTTTTTTCTTCCCAGGTTCCCCAGTCCTTATTGAAAATGCCAAGGAAACAGCCAGATTAAATATACTAGAAATTATCTTTGATCAGAGAAGCTATACATGCCAGCCCATCACATTTTGCATAGAGTAGAATGAGAAGTAAGAAACTTCCTATCTTGCTTTGATAAACTTATAGAGAGAACAAAAATATAAACTTTATTGGGCTTTTTGCCAGTAGTAAAGCCCAACTGTCCTTACAGGGACTCTTTAGAGGCATGGATTAGAACAAAGCAGAGATTTTTTTTTTAATAGTCATATTTGTGCAGAGAGGCAGTGGTTCAAACATTACTGGCTTCAGCTGTAAAAGTGCAGTCAAAAGCATCCAGAAAGCCAGTAACAGGCATTAGCTATTAAAGCAGCTGTAGGGTTTTTTTTTCATATAGGTAGTTGAGCATCTTGCAAGGCAGGTTTCTGCAGTTAGAAAAGAAAGGGGGAATGGCTTGTAGCCTGATGGTTCCTCCATTCTGCTCTTTGGTCTGGTTGGCCCCCACTCTGGAAGAGGCAGGTGTCTGCTGGAAAGAGCAAGGGACATGTAAATCCTGCACACTCACCTCTTCTCTGCACTCTGAGAGCATTCTTGCAAAGGGAATAACATCATTGTAGATGTGCAGCCATAAATCACTAATTTTAAAACCAGTAAAAGCCAAAGCTTCTCATCTAGATGAGGTTTTGGTTCCTTGCCAGCATTTTCGAGCATGAGACTATTGAGAGAAAGGAAATGGTGATTTTTAATAACTTGACCATGATTTAACAAAACAAAAGAGAGGCTCATCTCTTATCTTGGAGCTTACTCCCTCCTGAGCTGCTGAAGTCTGCCACAAGCCTAGTGGCTTGTGTCTGAGAACCTCAAAAGAAGGAAATGTGTAGTTCCTGTCCCTTATAATGGGCAGGAGCTGCTTTCAGGCAAGGAATGAGTGAGTAGATGAGGGCTCCTGCAACTGGAGAGGTGGCAGCAGGGAACACTAACTCCTCACCTCTGCTCTAAGAATTGGGAATTGAGTAAAACTTGCAGGTGGCAGGTAGAAAACAATGAGGAGATGCTTCTTTCCACTTAGTTAAGTGTCAGGGAAGAGTTTTCAGTCTTTGTATTTTTCCCTTTCTCTTCACGTATCTTCTACACTTTTGCCACGTGTTTTCTTTGCCTCTCGTATCTAGTCAGATTGCAGTAACTCAGCTCTCTGGACAGGCATTTTCAGTCTTCAGATGTATTGTGACTTGTTTGAGGAGACCTAGGTGCTCTACAATCTTTCAACTACGCAAACAAAGAGGAGCAATGGGGGGGAAGCAGCTCCTGTGGCAAAATAATAATAGATAATTGGCCTGTTTATCACAGCTGTCTTCTGCATGTTGGCATTTCTAGTTTCTTCCTCTCTCTCAGGTTAATCCTCAAAGATAATAAGGTGTGACCAGGTGGTCTGTAATATACAAAGCTTTAATCTCCTGTGAAGAAGTATGTCCTGTGGCCAGTGCAGATCCCATCATAAAATCTGCTCTTTGTATCACACCTGAGGCACCAGGAATGTGACAGTTGGATGGTTGGACTCAATGATCTCAAAGGTCTTTTCCAACTAAATGGTTCTATGGGTTCCTTTCAGTGAATGCCAGTGACATTAAGGAGCAGTGAACATATGGGTGTTGGTGGAATTTGTCTCAGTCTGCACTGGAAGGCCAATACAAAATTATTGCAAGTGTCTGTTGAAGCAGCCTGGCTAACTCCAAGTGCCCTATTTGAATAGCTCTGTAATAATTCCAAAATACCAAACCAAGAGTGTGATTTTTCCTCTTAGCAAATTGCAGAAGCTCACCAGCATATGGAAAAAACACGTTTTTACATTCTATTTTGACAGCTCTCACAGCCCATTGGTACTGAAAACACTATTTTAGGTACCCCTCATTGTCATTGGATCATCTAGGTAATGTGGGTGTGTTGCGCTTAGATTTCTGCTGTATCTAGTGGTTTTTGTCCTAGAGTGAACCAACTACAGTGTTCTGAGTGCTTCCACTGCAGGAAGCATTCTAGTGCAAGTCAGAAGGCTATTTTTGGAAGAAAATTTCATGTTTGCTGTCACACACACAATCAGTGTGTTTTGATTCACGTTACAGAGCACCCTTGGATCATGCACTCTAAGTTCCTTTTGGGCAAAACCAAACCAGAGAGATCCTCCAGCCCTGCACCTAAGGTACCCTGCTCGCTGTGAGGCAGTCAGTCTGCAGAACTGGCCTGGAGCAAGCTGGCAGTAACCCCCCAACATATGTATAGTTTGTGTGCTGGCAGCATCTCAGCAACAGCTGTTTCATGCTCCTGTTGCACAGCACTGTTTGCTAATGTAAACACAGCTTAAGGGTGTTGAAAATGGCATTATAGCCTCCTTAGGACTAAATTAAATTAGTTTTCATCATAATACCTTTTTAAATTGTGTGTATATATGTACATGCATATTTTTAACAAGTCTTTCTCTCACTTTCTAGCATTTCCCTTACTAGAATTAACATTTCAAATGGCGTAATTGTCAGTTCATCTTTAACAGCAATAAGCATAAGACATCATGTCAGTACTTGTTCATCTATTCCTTTTTCTCAGTTCATTAGTATTATTTATTGCACGGCTGGATTTTGAGTATTAATGAATTCTTCTCAAAGTTTGCATTTTTTTAGTGAAATAAATTGATCCTTTTAATATCTCTTCAGTAATTATGGGTTTAGATATATTTGCACAGTGCCCTGGCTGTAACAAGATTAGTGGTGAGAAAATCCCATTCTGCAGATTAGCGTGATGTATTGAGTTGAACTTTAGGATTTTACTCTGGCGTTTTCATTAGGGCGGTTTATTACAGAAAAACACTTTGTCTTCAATTACTTGCTGGCTGACGTGCATCTGAAATGCTCAGATGAATAGCCATTTTTTTTTTTCCTGAAATGAGCAACTTCAGCTTATGAGATGCAAACACTTTAAATACGGCTATTAGAAACGGTCGTCACAGCGCTAAAAGAATCTCAGTATTTTCTATTTATAATTCAATTTCGATTTGCAATTCAGTTTTGTCTGTGGCACGTATTATCACACCTGAGACAGACTGACAGGGATCAAACTATGAGCTCTCTGTACTGGTCTGTTGCAAAGGGAGACAGTGGCGTACACATCCTCATCGGCTACAGACTCAGCAGAGACTGCAAAATGTGGGCACCTTTTGTGCCTCAGCCAGAGGAGTTATAAGGACTGAATTTACCTGTTGTGCCTCAGCCACTGACTACTAAAGTAATGTAAAGGAATGTGAAGTTGAAATACTTTACACACCTGCCTTGTTGATGTTGGAATTTAGTCCTTTGCACACGTTAGATTTGCACCTCTCTGTAAAAGATTAGTGTACAACAGGATAAAATAAGCTGGAAGCCTTGTAAGGTAAGGGCAAATTTAATTTGGGGTTATATGTCTTGGGCAAAACTGTCTTGACTTGAGGAATTTTTATGTGACTGAATTTACTGCCAATTAACACAAAGTTTTAATTGCTGATTTGAGGCTTGAGAAGAAAGAAAACAAATGAAAAAAACCCACTTAACAAAAACTTGTTCCTCTCCCTTCCCCAGGGTCAACTTCAGTCAAATACCTTCCTGGTCTCCCCTTCCCTTGCATTTTCCATGTGTTACCCTCAGGAGTGCCCCTGCCCTGGTGTAGGTGCCCAGCGAGTCATGGTCCCTCAGGAACGTCTCTACCCCAGTGTGGGCTGGCTGTGGTCCCTCAGGGTTGTCCCTGCCCCAGCAAGGGTTCTTCAGCTGTGCATCTCCTTCCAAGCATGTCTCCATCTGTGTCCCCAACAATATCTCCTGTGTCCTCCAGGGTGTTGCCAGCCCCTTGCAGCTGCCACTCTGAAATGTGTCTGAACTGGGGTGCTGTGAGTTCCCCTGGCTGCCGGTGGACTTATTTCTACATTAAAACCAGTGTTGGTGCTGCTGAGCCTGCAACAGAAACTCATAGACATCCAGCTGAGTGCTACCATGGGGCATATGACTTTGCAGCTACTGTAATAATCATAAAAGTCTCTTTCCAGCTGTCTTCAACAATAGGATAATAATACACTATTTACTTTGACGTCAGTGAAGGGTTAATAGTGAGGACAAGGGCTTTTGGAGGAACAGAAGGACAAATTCTTCTCCAGATGAACTGAATTTTAGTGCTAGTCAGTCTTCTATATTATTGTCTCAAACTGGGTTTTTCTTAGGAATCTGTCATGTTTTATAGTCAGAGCCTGGGACGCCTGGCTTGTCAGCTCACCCAGTGCTGCAGCAGAAGTGAGAAGCAAGTGACTTCAGCCCAGGGTGACACCCCTTCACGGCTGGCTGGCAAACAAGGACCTGTACACATAAGCAGTGTCACTGGTATACTGAGTGGTGACAAGAAAACAATTAGATTATAAAAATATTCTCTTAAAGCATTCTAATTAAAACACCGTTAGAGGTTTTTTGAGTGAGGGAAAAGCAACCACAAGCAATTTAGCACTGGGAGTGTGAACACTATGTTTGCCCTAATGCTTTTCCATACATAACAGAGGGCTTTGATTCAAGCCTAAAGAAAGTTGGATGCTTGGAAGCTATAGCTGACAAACTTTGGCAGCCAGCTGACACTGGTAAGTATTTTGTGTACGTGTACCTTATCATTGAAAATATCTGGCTGCGGGCTCCAGGTAATCGAAGGCTCCACAGGGAGAAACTAATCATAGAATCATAAAATAGTTTGGTTGGAAAAGACCATTGCAATCATCTAGTCCAACTGTAAACCCAGCATTGCCAAGTTCACCACTAAAGCATGTCCCCAAGTACCACATCTACATGTCCTTTAAATACCTTCACAGATGGTGACTCCACCACTTCCCTGGGCAGCCTGTTCCAATGCTTGATAACCCTTTCAGTGAAGAATTTTTTTTTCTAATATCCAACCTAAACTGTAGATGACTCCTTTTGGTGTTCCTGTGACATAAGAGATGGCTCTGCAACTCCTTTGAAAAGACCACTGACCCTGTCCTCCAACAGCCCTTGGCAGAGGTAAGAGTGTCTGGTTATCCTGAAATGTGTTTCTTGGATGTGTGACTCCACATGTAGAAAGTTACTAAGCAAAAGCATCCTGCAGCTTGCTTGGAAGGTCCTGGTTCCTTCTGCACAAAGAAATAAGCTGTGATTTCCCATGTCCTGGAAGGCAGAAGTGTTCCATACATTTGTAAGTTTAATTGGTAACTATGCCACGTTGCAATTTCATGGAGGTGGTGAAGTTACTTAGGCAGCTTTGGGACAGCTACGTGTGTCTAATTCACTGGTAGGTGAAATGCCCTAAATCGGAGCTTTGTATCAGAAAGCACATGTGTTATCCCACCGTGTGCTTCCCTTGGCCTCATGCACCCCGTGGAAGGCTGGAGAGAATTAGAGGCCTTGTATTTTCCTATCTGCTGACAGTGACTAAAGCATTAAAAATTAGGGAATGGGCTTAAAAGAAAATTATTTTTGCTTCCATTATGTTCTAGTTCTCACCCCTTTAACTTGCATACTGGATGCATTGCCAGGTTGTTTCCCTTACCATCATATTTTTTTTTTCTCCTCAACACAAGAGAAAGATTTAGCTACAAAAGGAGGACAGATTAACCCTGTCACCTTCAAGTTCTGAGCCGTTTGCATCATTTACAGATTCTTTCTGCTCCCAGTGTCCCCACAAGCTAGTGATACACTCCATATTGACAAATCTCTAACGTTTTCAGTGTGCAAAAGGGAAATGGTAGTCCTGGAAGGTTCTTTCCCTTTTCCCAGTCCCAGTGGTTGTTTAAAGACAGTTTCTGCTTCTCTGAGCTAACTTTCTGTTTCCTCAAGAGGAAAGATGGCTTTTGCACTTCCTCCCACTTCACGTGGGGTGTGTAGTGCAGCATCATTAACATGCAACAGTCCTTTGTTCCACTATGGACACTCCAGTAAGAAAATGGCTTACCTATCTGCCCTGGATCCATGTGAAAAAAATTCTGTCACCTAAAGGGAGAATTCTTTTTGTGTGGGAGACGGTGGTGGTTGCTCAAGTCACCTGCCACACTTCAAATCTTCATTGTCGATTTTTAATCTGGCAAATCCTAACTAGGATAGGTAGACTCGGCAGGTACAAAGATGAGTACTACATGTACTACTGTCTGTAGAGATAGGCTTTTTGTAGTATTACAGTTTTTGAACAGAAGTAAAATTGGGCCAGAAAAGTACAGCTTCAGATCCCAGGCCAAAAGTGAAGGGCTGCTAGACTGGGTTTCTATTTGTAACTACTTTTTTTGTGGTGTAGTTTGATCTTCGCAGGTGGAAGTTATCTGATGAAACTTGTGCTCCTGAATGTATGGCATTTAGTATGTTTTAATTGCAAATTCTCATTTTCTTGCATTCTTTCTTTTCTTTGGATGTATATGTGATGTGCTCTCTGTTTTTCTTATTGACTCCCATATTACCAACCCTCCTACCCTCTAGCTTTGGCGCTCTGTAGAATATCTCAGCTGCTAAGTGCACACCAGGCAGTGTCCTCAAGGAACAGTGCCAGATTGAATATTGCAAGCTCATTAGGGTTTTTTGGTTTTTATTTTTCTTATTTTCATTTTAAACCCAGAGGTGTGTTGCAAAGCCTGAGGTGAGTAGAAGGGGAAGTTAGTTGTCTCGCAGTAGTGCTGGTGATTGCTGTCTTGGTTGTTAAGTCAACTGTTGTGCCTGAATGCATTTGTTCTCATATTTAATGTACAGATAGAAGTGACCCTTTTTCTTCTCAACCAAAATAACATTTCTCATTGATCAAGTCACTTTCTTTTTCTAATTTTGTGCTATCCCTGAAGAGTTATTCACACAACTCCTTGCCTGACCTTTTTTTCTCAGGGTTGGTGATACATCTCTGACAGCACTGTTACCTCTGTATTTCCTTGATGAGTGGGTTTGAGAGCAAACAACACCCTCTGTTCCTGTCCTTCATCATCACCTGAGTTAGGTATGTCTTCCATATGCACCCAGGGCAGGAAACACTCTAACAGCATTCATAATGACTCTGCAAGATCTTTCTTACTAAGATGAAGCTGCTTTGTGGAGGGTGTCTGTTGATCTGAAAAAAACACCGGTTTGAATGCTGGAATGAACCTGGCTTGATGTGACCTGGGCAGTAGAGAAGTTTTTATTCCTGTAATTTTAATATTCATCTAACATGATTACTGCATGTGCAGATAATGCCTTAATGCAGGGAGACATGGTCAGGAAAGCAACTTTTCAGCATGAACTAGGTGGTATTCCTTCAAGCCTCTGGTGTGTGTGTGTAGGAGAGAACAACTAATGGCTGTCCCAAAAGCATCAACAGGTTTTGACATGACAACAGTATGCTGTGCTGTCAATAGCTGCTGCAGGGAGTCTGCCCTGGCTGCTGTAGCAGGAGAAAGCAGGTAAGAACAATCCATGTGTGCTTTCCTGGTGATGCTGCAGTACAAAGGAGACCAAGGCTTGACCTAGAAGCAGGCTGCTTGGTCAAGCTGTTGATCACTCTAACAGTCTTGAAGGAAACAAAGTGACAGCATAATTGTGAGGGGAGCATGACCCACCATGGGCTTCAGGGCCAGGGGATGGCCCCCTCTGCTCTGAGCTCTGGAGAACCATAGGGGCCAGGGAGGTCTGTCTGCTTGCGACATACACCTGGGAAGAAAATGCAATAATGTGAAAAAACTTCAATAAGCACTAGGGATGTTGATCTTAAGAAGTCAGGGAAAATAATATTTTCCAGCACTTCCTTCTGTGTGGCTTTTTTCATACTTTGGAATTGATACATGAGCCAAGATTTTGAATCCTTTTTCTTCCCCCCCCTTTCTTTTTTTAGGCTTTGTTTCATGTCAGGACTTTAAACACTCTGCAGAGACACATCTCAAACCTGGCAAAGTTGTGCTGATGCCTTTGGCTGGTTCTGTTAGCTCCAGCCAGAGGGTGGGAGAGGGTTGAACTGTTTTTCAAGGAAACAGATTTTTCAGACAAAGTCCTGCAGGAAGAACTGTGAGTTAGGAGCACTGAGCTAAAACAGGAGCGCTGAGTTAAAATGTTTTGTTCTGTTTCAATTGGCAAAGCCCAACCAGAGGAAGGTGACAGCTTCCAGCTCTGTTGATGTGTAGGAGCAGAGAAGAAATGCTCAGTCTTCTCCTCCACTTCCAAGTAAAAACAGGATCAGAAGGAGCAAAACTGGCTTGTTCTGTAGCTCTTAACAGCAAAGGAGTTTGGTTTTTGCGGTGCTCCAACCTGCATTCATGTTTGTGCAGATTAAAATGTTTTAATTTGTTGTTGGATTGTAGATACAAACTTGTGACGCTATCCTAGAGTGCTCTTATAAAAAATATGATGTCTGAAAAATGGCACTTTGAAAATCAAACTGCAGTCCAGTCTGAGTGACTGTATGTAATGTAATGTATCATAATGTAGCTGTAACTCATCATGAAAAAAATCAGTCAATAGAGTTATTAGCCAATACCAAACCATACATCATAGTTGGACACATTTGTGTTGTATTTGCCTAGTAATGCAGATGACAGCATTCTGGTATGAATTTACACTGTAAATTGCTGTACAGCATGAACGCTCCTCAAGTCTGCTTCCTTTGTCATCAGATGGTAATGGTGACAAAGGATATAAAAAATAATTTGGTCATTTGCCTGGCAATGTTAGGCTTCTTTCTGCTCCTTG
The DNA here is from genome assembly GCF_000700745.2 of Antrostomus carolinensis. NCBI lineage: Eukaryota > Metazoa > Chordata > Aves > Caprimulgiformes > Caprimulgidae > Antrostomus > Antrostomus carolinensis. The sequence continues at coordinate 1,889 of NW_010306933.1, read as the reverse complement.
AAATTAATTCTAATGGCCGTGGTGACAGTGGTGTTGAATGTGGCTCTTTGGGCCATAGTAATGGTAGTGGAGAAGCAGCAGGAGCAGCACAGGGACTTGGTGCTGAGGGACTGGAAGAAGGACAGTAAGAGATGATGATGATGGAGCTGGGGAGCGTCAGGTGTGAAAAAATGGCATCTTCTGATCACCCTGAAATGTGGTTGGTATCAGTGATCATAGCAGTGGTAGGCAGAAGTTTCTAAAACTGGGCAGCTTCCAAAAAATGTAAAAATTGTAATTGTAAAAAATATTCAGAGGTAAAAATTGAAATTCGGGCCAACATTCAGCTACATACTTATTCTGAGCTGAACTTCACAACAGCTGCAGTTATAATACTGTTTTGCAGATCTAACACTTCCAAGATGTGGAAAATAAAATTCAGGACGAATTTTAAAGATGTAATAGAAATAACTAGTGTGGCAGATGTAGATTTAGGGTATTCTGCACATTCTGAAGGATTTGCTTTTAATGTGAAGCATGTACCTTCACACTCTGTAACATGTGCTCTGATTCACTGACGGATTCGTTTTGCACAGTCCCACTGGAATATTGGCACTCACGCCGTCTATAAACAGACAGTCAAGGTTTGTGTCTGTCAGGACTGTACTTCATTTTATTTACCGCACGGCCTTTAGGGGTGGGAACAAAAGGAATTAATCAAAAAAGAAAAAAAAAAAAAAAAGCATGCAATTCTCCCTCCCTCCTTCATTTTATTTATTTATTTTTGAACTTGAAAGCTTTCTGAACTCTTTATTATTCCCTGAGTTCATTTTTTATTCTTGTTCCCAATAGGAAAGCAGCTGATCTCAGCAGGTGAGGGGCAGGGCGATTAGCTGTTGGAGACAAAAAGCAATTCAAGAGGTCATCGCAGAGATAAGGAGTCCTCTGGTGATGACCCTGGCTGAGAGGGAAGGGGGTGCAGAAGAACTAGAAGGGTGAGGAGTACCTGATTATCTGCTAAGTAGGGGAGGAGGATGGAAGTAGGTACCATGCTGAGCTGGGCTGGATGCTGTGGCATGAATAGGCACAGGGCATGGGCTTCTAGGGGTTGTGGCGGCGCAATTTGCCTTTGTACGTGTAATGTGTTTTACCTGAGCGGGGTGTGTGTATTTGTACATGATTGCCTTCTGTCTGGCAAATTTCATGAAGACAGAAACCATGGAATGTGTAGTGTTTCTGCATGGGATACTTCATCTGTGCTAGCTTGTCCGTAAGAAAAAAGCCTACAAGCAAGAGTCGCTTAGTGCAAGTGGTAGGAGACAGCATGAAAGTCTTGATTCAAGTGATTAGACATATTAAAGGTAATCTGTAATCTCTTTTAGGGCCAGTGAACTACATCCATAGCTCATGACCACCAGCACAGAACAGTGTCATGCCACGCAGCAGAAGTTCGCTTTGAGAATGGGCCAAGTAATTGCCCGCAGAAAGCTTGCAATAACCAAATTTCCTCTGCAGAAAGGAATCTCTTTCCAGGAAAGAGCCTTTCAGCTGCAATTTGCAATAAACCAAGTGGGATTACAAGGCTAAAGTGATTCAGGTTAGGAAAAGGAATGCCCCTTGCAGTAAAGGGGTAATTCAAACACCCATTTTCAACAGATGGTGAGTTAGAAAAAGGAAAGTTCACCCCACTTGCTAATTGCTGTTTGTGATTTATTGGTTCATTGTAAAACCGAGGACTGCAGCCGGAGCTGTGAACTCTTGACAAACCAGACCTTTGGTATTTCCACAACCAGCAAAGAAGTGAGAACTAGGGAAAGCGGGGAAGAAAGGTCTGGGAGAAGGAGTGAGGCAGAGTGAGATCCTGGGTGAGGACGAGGTGCTGTGTGGCCAGCAGGTCAAGGGAGGTGATT
>NW_010306932.1:0-3051 GCF_000700745.2 Antrostomus carolinensis | reverse complement strand
GTTATTGATACACCTAAAAAAGCCTTTTTTGTTGTCCTTTATCTCCTTTGTCAGATTTAGTTCCAAGTGGGCCTTAGCCTTCCTAGTTGCATCCCTGCAGGTCCTGATCACATTCCTATACTCCTCCCAGGTGACTAGACCCTTTTTCCACATTTCATGGACCTTCTCCTTCCCTTTGAGATTTTCTATGAGCTCCTTGCTCATGGGTTTCCTGCCACTCCTGCCTGATTTATTTCTCCTAGGGGTGCACTAGTCTTGGGCTTGGAGGAAGTGGTGCTTAAGCGTTAACAAACTCTCTTGGGCCCCCTTACCTTCCAGCACTCTATTCCATGGGATACCCCCAAGTAAATATTTGGAGAGGTCAAAGTTGGCTCTCCTAAAGTCCAGGGTTGCAACCCTGGCTGCCCCCAACCTTCACAACCCCAACCAGCCCGTCTTCGTTAGTAAGAACAAGGTCTAGAATCACACCTCTCTTCATTGGCTCTTCCACCACCTGCATCAGAAAGTTATCTTCCACGCATTGCAGGAACCTCTTGGACTGTGTGTGCCTGACTGTGTTGCTTTTCTAACAAATGTCAGGGTGATTGAAATCCTCTATGAGAACCACGGACTACGATCTTGAGGCTACTCTCAGCTGCCTGTAGAAGGCCTCATCCACCTCCTCATCCTGATCAGTCTGCCTATAGTAAACACCCACAACAATGTCACCTGTGTTAGCCCCCTCCTTAATTTTCACCCATAAGCTCTCCACTCGTTCGTCATCCATCTCTAGGTGGAGCTGGATACATTCTGGCTGCTCTCTCATATAAAGGGCAACCCTGCCACTCTGCCTTGCTGGACTGTCTTTCCTAAAGAAAAGTATTTCAGCTTGAACTCTTCTGATTTGTTCCTGTATCTGGGAGACCCCATGTAAGATCATTTATACTTTGTTATCTATAAATAAAGCAGAAGTATTGGCTTGAAGTAGGAAGAAATAGTTTACTGCTGTGATAGTTTAACAGCTGTCTACACCTCTATTGCATTAGTGATCAAAAGGTCAGTGGTAGAACTTTTCCTTCTTACTCCAGTATCTTCACTCTATCTACATGTATTTGTTCATGTTCCTGTCATTTGTTTGTTTTGCTTTTTTGTTTCTTCTCTCTTAGAATCATTAGAATTATTAATTCAAAAGATGATTAACCTGAATTAAACAAAAAGTAAAAAGAGTAGGTTTTTAACATAAGAAATAATAAAAAAGAACAAAAACAAGAAAAATGAAAAAAATAGATTTATTAAATTGCAAGTACTAATATTTTGCATGTTTTTAAGAGATAGTCCTTGGCAATGGGGTTTACAGGCTACCTGAGACAGCCTGAAGAATAAATAAAATGTCCTAGATAATGAAAAACATTTAAAAGTTTTTGTTTTCTGTATAAGAGAAAGTGGTAAAAGGAGAGCAATTAAATATATGGATGCTCTTAAATCCTGTAAGTGACTTCTGTCTTTTAGTCCAAGTCAATGGACTTGCACAGTTACTTAAGATCTAGCCATGTGGCAAATCGCGTCACTGAATAACACCTAATTTATGTGCTCTGTTGGCAGAACGAGGCAGAACTCAGCTGGGTTGCAAAAGGGTTGATGCAAGGGACTGCTGCCTACTAACTTCACAATCAGAGCATGCTTGTAGGGAAGCCTGTTGCAAGAAATTTCTAGATCTTTCTCCTTGTTCAATTTCTAAAGAATTTTTGTTTTTGATTAGAATATGGAATAGCATCAATGAAAGAGATAGGAGACATCTAACTCAGGTTGTATGCTAAAGGTACAAAGTGGAATGGATGTCCTTGTCCACCTAAACTCATCTTTGCTGCTGTTGGCACAACGTCATATAACAATTGCTGTAAACTTAAAGCTAACATTTTAAAATCAGTTATTATTTTTCCCCAATTGTTGTTATAGAAGTGGTTCCCCAGAAATTTTTCTAGATCCCAGTGGATAAAAGCCTATTAATGGACTAAATATAATTTATTCATCATCATTTATACTGATATATTTTATGTTCAAATTACCTTTAGCTCAAGTAGCTTCTTTTCCTCTCTCCCTCTTCATTCTGTGTCAGCTTTAATTGTGCTTGCTTCAACAAAAGAAATCCCTTCAGTCTTTTCTCAAAAGGGGAATGCTTCTTTTTTTCTGACCACTCTAGTCATACTGTAAGCTTATTCAAGTTATAGTATCAAATTACTTTTAAATTGATGATACACACTCTAAACAGTAAAATTGGGACCTGCTGGAGGTTCAGGTTAATTAATAAACAAGCTCTTAGTTCTATTTGTGCATATGCAAGGCAATACTACAGGACTCGACTGAGTTACTTTGAATTCACAGTGCTCTTGAGAATATGACTAGTTATTGGTATTGCCCCTGCCTTTGACGAAGAGTATTGTTCAACTCTAATGCCTATGATTCAAAAACATTAATGTCTCCATCTACCCTATTCCACATTACAGTCAAAAAAAGGGAAAAAAAAAAGAAAAAAAGAAAAAAAAAGTGATTGGGTTCCTGCTAGTACTATCATTCCAAACATTTTCAAATCACTGCTTAATCAGCTCCCTCCTTGTTTCAGATTGTCAAACTCCTAAGCAAGCTATTACTCTTCCTTACAATACTAATGTTGCTTTCCAGATATACAGCATCAGCAAAAGTCTTGGATGATGTGAATCATTTGTTCTAAGATATGCATGGGCAGAATGTGAATAGAAGATTAGAGTGTTTTTATGCTGTCCATCAGAAAATCAAATTATGTAAAAAAAAAGTTAAAAAATAAGGAAATGCAAAATCTATGATACAGATCAATGAACTTACTACTCTGAGGATCCTTCAGCTAAAATTTGGAGGACTTTCTGATGGGAAAGAAGGAACTAAATAAGAGAGCAGAAAGACTCCTGCCTGAATCTGAAATGTTTCTGTCTTCTCTCTCTCTTTAAAAATAAATAAATATTATATATATATATATGTGTATCAGCAGTAATTGCACTTAAAATGAAACACTGAGTTATGGAAGAACAATGACAATCT
>NW_010306931.1:0-3135 GCF_000700745.2 Antrostomus carolinensis | reverse complement strand
GCCTCTAGCCAGGGTCAACCCACCACACCTATCTAAATGCACAGGTGGGAAATTGGGAATGCTCATCACACAGGAAATATTTCTCCAGCTGTGAGCTGGGGCAGGCTGCTGCAGGAGGGCTCTTGGGCTGGGTAGCAGAAGCACACTGAAATGCTCTGCCCTGTGACAGCTGGGTCAGCAGTGGGGCTTTTTGAGGCATTATTTTTTCACCAGCACAAGGAGGAAATACATTTTCCCAGAAACAAAGTGCCTTTAGCACGAAGAAACCATTATAGTAAATGGGAAGGGCTGAGCATTATGTTAACCACTATTTCCTCAGGGCTCTGCTGAGGAGACAAGGGCAGGAGGCTGGATCAGGGAGTGCTCCTGATGTGAGGTCTGACCTGCTGCTGGGAAGCCCAGCAGAGATGAACACGAGGGTGCCAGGGGTGAGGAGGGCAGGAGAGGCCGGGGCTGTGGGTGCTTTGCACCCAGGAATCAGATTTTTTTGCAGCTCAATCTCCTCCCTGAACTATCAGGTTTTCCCCAGGGGCTCTGCTCTGCCAGGCATTAGGACTGTCTCCACGCTCTGGGCATGGGGATGCTCTGCAGCAGGAGAGTGACCGTGGTACCAGCCTGGAGCTGCTCAGAACCCTGCATTGCCCTCCTGCCAGCACCACAAAGCAGAGCCCCTGGTGACTACTGCCAGTCCGAAACCTGTCACTGTGTGGCTGCCCCATGCACAGCAGTGGTCAAGCCCAAACCATGTCCCCACTGACCTGGGCACAAGCCCCCAGTGGGACTGGGACAGATGGGCAGTGCCACCAGAGCTCTGTGCCCACTCCACTGCCAAAGCACAACACTTCCTGAGCACCAGGAGAGCTTTGAGCCAAAGTAGGCTTTGATCCAGAGCAGCTCATTTAAATCCCTGCTTCAGCCCTCCTTTGGCACACAAAGCACCATGGGCTGTGTGCTTGATCAGTGTGCCCAGACCCACTGCTGGCCCCTGGGGTGGATCACCAGATGAGCATGATGGGTGACACTGGGCTGGATTTGCATCCTGCCTATGGCACTGCAAGGCCCATGGCTGCAGTGGGCAGCAACCAGGTGTAGATGGGATGAGCATGAAGCCCAGTGGCCCCAGCTCATTTCTGGTTGCTGTTGATCAATGTGCCACATAAGTGGGGCTGCACAGGGGCTGCAAAGCTGGCACAGCTCCAGAGGCACCGTCTTGAGGACACCTGCCTGTATTTGGGTCATACTGAGCCCAGCGCCCGTCTAGGGATGCTGATGGCTGGGTGTCAGCCATTATCTCCCTTATTCTTTCAGCTGTGTCCCCTGCCAAGGTTTGTGGTTTATTCTGAAAAGAGACAGATGTATTTTTTCAATTTAGTCCCCCCAAAACAGATACTGTTGCAGAAATATAGTCCTGGGGGTATCGATGTACTTTGTGATGTTTCAGGTTTGCCAAACTCGGACCAACAAGCAAAAACCAAAAGCCAAGAGCAACGGACACATCCCAACTGCAGCTTTCACCCATCTCTGGACAGATGGGGGCAGAAGATGGGGTACATTTCTGCCATCTTGATCTATAATCTGTAGTGTTTCAGCAGGGATGATCAAGCACTTGATGAGGCAGGTAAATTTGGTCAGAGTAGCAAGCTCTGTTTTTTCTGCTCCCATTTGAGTTGCTAACTCTACCTCTGCAAGATGGACTGATGGCAGTGGAGCATGCTGACCTCTTGGCTTTGCAGAAGCAAGATATGCCATGGGATGTTATTTTGATGGCTACGGCTGTGTTAGACACACAGGTGATCAGGTACAACTTCCTCTTCTGTCAACTTCTGCAATGCAGCTCACCTCACTGCTCCTGTGAGCTGTGGTTCCAGGCAGCCACAGGCTCCTCAGACAAAAAACAACTACTGAAAACAATGTCCAGTGTTCTGGGGAGACATTGAGGCTGGCTCTGCCTGGGCAAAACCTTTGTTCTGCTTCCACCTGTAAAACCTTCCCAGGAGTCAGCCCAGTCCTCCAAAAAAACCCACCAGCTGCAGTTCTGTGGAGATGTGCCCAGATCCTGGGTAGCTTCTTGCTCAGCTGGTGTGTGCAGCCTGTCCACCAGCTGCCTTGCTCGTAGTGTTGCTGGGTTGTGATTTCCCTCTTCTAGCTCAAAGGTTTTGCAAGGCTCTTCCTGAAATTCCATCCTAGGCAGTCGTAGCATTTCTTGGCCTTCTCTTTGTAACATCCATTGTGGAGAGGTTTTATGATCAAGCCACTGTAAAATTTTAATTTGGCTTTGTGGTTGGAAATTTGCTTTCTTCTCTGGAATAATGCCCAGATCTCATATCTCAGCAGCCTAATGCAGTCTGCCCTGCCCCATCTTTCAGACACCCCACTCCCTGCTTGCCCATGTGCTGCTGCCCTGCCTCCACATCCAGGGGTACTCTGGGGTCTGCAAAGCATCTTCCTCTTCACTTTGCAGAGCATTAATCGTTGTGTTCCTTTCAGGTTTGCATTTACACTAGAATGGATTTTTTCCCCCTTTTATTTTCTGGCATAAGCATCTCTCTTACCACAAACCCCAGACACTGACCGTTTTTCTGGCACCTCCTGGCAGAGCAGGCTTTTTCATTCACACTTTTCTCCACATTTAGTCTTTCTCCTCTATTTTATGTACTTTGCTTTGTATTTCTGTTTGTGCTTTTGCATGAGACTCTGTCTATTTTCCCAGTGTTAGCTAGTGGAGGATTTAACTCCCTGCAAGTGGCCGGGAGTTTGTTTGTGAGCACTGCATGTATCTGCAGCTCTTGGGAGTGCTAATGTGATTTCAGTTCCTGCTCTGCCCATGCTCCAGCCCTAATTCATCACAGATGTGCTCATATTTGAAGATGCAATGGTTGAACCGAGCAGCCTGGCAGGATAATGCTATCAGATTTCTCCCAGTTTTTTAAATCGTTATTGCTGTTAGGAGAGCGTCAGCAGATGACCATTTGCTGGTTTGAAAATGCCTCCAGAGCACATCTCAGATTTCATGTCTGGTGATGTGCTGCCGCTGCTGCCTCTGAAGTCTTGGGCAGCTGTTGGCAGTGGAGCTAACACTGGGGTCTTTCCTTTCATCCTCCATAAGGAATCACAGAATGGTGGGGGTTGGAAGGG
>NW_010306930.1:0-18271 GCF_000700745.2 Antrostomus carolinensis | reverse complement strand
TCCTCAAATACGGGATCAAGGACTAAGTGGATCATTCTAGGCCTGCTGCAATTTTTAAAAGATGCTGATAGTTATGTTTACTTGGGCAAGTAAAGAGGTGGCAATAGTTTGCTGTCTGCCATCTAGCACAAGGTGGTTGTAACTGATAGCTCAAGAAGACCTGGATAAGTCTCTCCAACAGTGCCCAGGGAATGTTCAGAAGGACCAAGAAAGATTACCAGAAATTTTAGGTGCCGTATCCCTTTGCAGTGAGATAAGGGGAATGTGGGCAAGCATTAAGTCTACAGCTTGAACAAGCTTGACGCACACGAGTTTCCTACTGGCCCAGAGCAAGGGGTAAGTATTCACTGACTCCTGCAGTCTCAGGGCTCTGAAGCACAGCAACCAAAGCATCATTTCTGAGTAAGGATCTTGCAAAGATCATAGACTAAAATCCCGAGTCTCAGTGCCCAAAAGCTCTAGCAAAACTTAGATCCTATATCTGTGGCTCAGGTCTGCTGCTGAAACAATATCTACCTCCCTAAGTGAGCATTAAGCTGTTCCTAGATTTTTCTGGTTTGCTGTTTTCCTGAATTGTCAATAAAAATGCAAAACTCCCACAAATAAAATCTTCTTTACCAAACTGAGATCCCAGAAATGGAAGACAGGGGAAGGAATTACCATGGTGGTTCCATAAGGAAGGGAACAGACCCAGTTCCAGAAGATAGTGATGCAGAGACAGAGCATTTGGTTTCATCAAACAAGATGGGTAAATCTCTGGCAGAAGTATTTCCAAACTTTGAAGGTCAATTCAGGTAATTTTTATTTTTAAACCTAAAAACTTCGGGTTAGAACTAACATAATAAAAATCTTATGGCCAGAGTAGCTCAGGACTAGACTTTATGGGAAGTATTCAATTTTGAGCTAGCATTCTGAGGTTGTCCTCAAATACGGGATCAAGGACTAAGTGGAGCTAGTATTCTGAGGTGTTTTTAATAGTAAATAGAGAAGGAGAGAGGAAGGCGCTTAGTACTAGGACTGCCTCATTTGATCCATTTTTGATACTTATTTAAGGATTAAATTTATTACACCTTAGAAACACTTTCTACTGAGAAGTCTAGGTGAGTGTCTCAAATATAGGTGTATATATATGTACAGATGTATGCCACTGCATATTGTGATTGATATGGATTTCCTATAGGGTTTTTCCATAATTTAGCCATTCAGACAGAACTTTCTCTCTTTACTCATCTCTCTCTTTCAGCTGGAGAGTTGTTTTCTGAATGTTGACTGTGCAATAGAACATTTCCTATAAAATTACTGGGAAAGAAAAGCAGATCAAAACCTATTTGAACAGCTCTCTAAAATAAAATTTAAATTGTGCCTTCACAAACTGTGTTGCTTTATCAGATGTTCTAAAAAGATAATATTTCTTGTTTAGTTTAAGCAAGTAGCTTTTAAACAGGGGTTCTTCTACAACTCAATTAACAAGTAACAAGGCAATAGAGAGTTTGGGAAGTGTATAATATGGTTGTTAAACTGCTGTATGCATTCCACATCTATATTACAGCTAAACATAATATGGATATAAATGGCATGCATTTTCTGTTTCTTTTTTTACTTTAAAATTATCTGAAAAATACTGTCCACTTGCATACTAGAGAACCACTTAAAACCACTTTAATATGTTGAAGCAATAGGAACTTCTAAGTGCAGCCTCCCACACATGTACCCATTCATATTCTTCATTGATGTTAATTTATACTTCCACCTAGAGAACAATACTTCTCCCCTTGCATACCTCAGATACCAAAGACGATAAGCTATTGAAAAACAGTGTGGGATTGGGTTGTGGTTTGTTGGGGTTTTTTGTTTGTTTGTTTTTCTCTAATGATACTTCCTTTATATGTGCGTTTCTAGGATCACACCAGGACAAACTTGCTCCAAGGCAATCGTACTAATTCCAGTGTGTTTCCTAACTCTCAAGTGTTTGACTTTGCATCCTGAATACTATGTAATGTCATTTCTGCATGTAATATACATCCTGCTGACAGTCTGAGTGCTTGCTGAGTAGCTCCCACACATCAGTTCCTGGCCAGTGAGTGAATGAGCCACTTCTTTTTAATGCTCTGAACTCCTTTAAGCTCCTACTCCTTTCTCATCTCCCAAAGCGAGGTAACTGGCTGACAAATAAGGTCTCAGCCTCCCTGCGGCATTTCTCACCAGTCAAGGTTAGGTGTGAGCAACTACTTAATGTTTTGTCAAAAGCAGAGAGGTGATTTTATAGCGTTTTGGCAAAAATGTAAAAATGTGAAGCAGTTCAGCTTTTTTTGCTTGTGGAGCCAGGTTAAAAGCCCAGTAGGTGCTGTGTATCATTCTGGTAAGTGACAGGTTCAAACTGAGGAGCACTCGTCACCATCCCAGTACCGGTACTGTGGCTTCACCACCCTCCCAGATGGGAACAATCAGTGCCACCAGTTTCTGTACCCTGTTTAGTCTGTGCTTTTTCACCTCTGGTTTCTTTCCTCACTCCTATGTGCTCTTTGCCTTTCTGACAGCCAGGACGTTCATACGTGCTCTGTCTGTTATTTCAGAAGGGGATTCAGCATGAGAGACTGTCAGTCCTGGCTGAAGGGGAGGCTTCTGTATGATGTCCTCACCGTGGCTAAGCACTTGCCAGGGCTATGTTCCCCTCGAGAAGAGGAGGAGAATGCTCTGACAGGCTGCAATGTAGTCTGAGGGATTTAAGGAAGGGCAAGACTTGATCCTTTTGAGTTGAATTTCATTTTGGAAGGACAATTGTCCCAGAGCCCTGAGAGGTCTGACTGCTCCTGCCCGCACCTCAGGACCCCCTCCACCCTGCTCACAGGACCTCATGTTGTCCCCAGGGTCATCAGCCCCTGTCCCAGTGATGCTGCAGCAGGGCTGGTCTCCTGCTTCCCACAGCCCTGCCCACCCGCAGGCCTATGTCCCAGCCTGGCCTCAAACCATCCCCATGGAGATGCCTCATGCTCAGGGGTAGGGCTGCCCCAGTGCCCTGCTCGTGGGGTGGTGGGATGAGCCTTGGCTGCCAGGCCTCCATAGCTCCTCGACCTCAGGGAGATGCTGGCCCTTGTTGGTCCTTGCTCAGCTGGTCTGGGCCACATTTTGTTGTTAGTAGATTAGCCACCATGAATGCAGGCTGGTAGGGAAGCCCTCTTGACAGAAGCACAGATCAGGGACATGCACTGCAATACCCTCATTCACAAATTCACTCCTCTTTTTATCAAAGGTTAATCAGACTGATCACTTTTCTCTCAAAGTAGTTTCCAAGAGGACTTATTCCATGATTTTTACAAGGACTGAAGTGAAGCTGACCAGCCTATAGTTCCCTAAATCTTTCATGGAACAGGTTGCCCAGAAAGCTGGTAGAAGCCCCATTCCTGGAAACATTCAAGATCAGGCTGGATGCAACCTGATCTAGTTGAAGATATCCCTGCTCACTGCAGGGCTTTGGATTAGATGATCTTGAAAGGTCCTTTCCAACCCAAACTATTCTATGGTCCTATGACTTTTTTTTATGACCCCAAAGAATAGTCCTTAAAGGACCTTCCTTTTTTTGAAGATGAGTACAAAGTTTGTTTTTCTCTAGTCACCAGGATTTCCCCTGAACTCCTTTCAAAGACAACAGAGACAGGCCTCACTATGACACTGGCCAGTTTCATCAGCACCCTCAGATGTAGCTGGAAGACCTTGTTGGTAAAGGTTGTGTCAGACAAGGCAACGAGTACCTCTTATCTGTCCACTGTCACTGAATCACCTGCTCTCTTCACTAATGGGTCCTTATTTTCCTTGTTCAGCCTTTGATTTTTGGCAATTACATTCCCCAGAGGTTTCTCAAGAAAGCTCAGGCTTTTTCAGCTAGAATATCCCTCCAGTTTCAGCTGATGAAGTCTCAAGGTCTTTATTTTCAGAGTCTTTTTGAGTGCTTTATTTTGGAATCTCAACAATTCCTTTAACCTACTTTTATGTGTCTGTATTTAAAGGAATTGCTCTGCTATCTCAGAGCAGCATTCTGAATTGATTTAAAGGGATTTTTAAATGTCATGGAAGTGTTTATACTGCAAACATTTTCCTTATAGTGCACCTATTCCAGAGCCACAATCCAAACTCTGCCTGGGGGAAAAACAGTTTGATGCCTTCCAGAAGGAAGTTATTTGTAACTACACATTTCAAAGTATATGTTCAAACAGTAAGAAATACAAAATGTTTTCAAAATAAAAGGTGGTTTTAGAGTTGTTTTTAAAGATGGGATGTAGAGTTTTCATGTATGCACTTGCTGAAACATATACCACGTCTTATCTTCCAGTACATTCATACAGCACTTAACCTGATAAGCTGTTCTTCTTTTTTAATGTCTTTGTTTCTTCCATATACCCAGAATTATCTTCTTATTAGTCTTATTTAAAATCTGTAATTACTGCTTTTCAGCCTTTATTTAGAATCACATTCCTGTGAATTTGTCAGAAATTGCAGTTGGAAACAGTTTGATGTATTTACAACTGCTATAGCAGCTCTAAGCAATCTGCGCTGTTCCCATAATATTCGGGTTGTAGTAAATTTGTTTATCTGCCTGCCTCAGTAATTTAACTGCTTGAAGTTAAAATTTTTAAGTAACCACCTCTTACTAAATCATTGCCAAAAAAAGAGTGTAATAACTACCTTCTTAATGGTCAAAGAGCACAGCCAAAACCAACAAACCTCTTCACAAAAGGAAAACATGTAACATCGATAACATGTTTTTACAGTTTATCAACTACTTTCTTAAAGATTCTTGGGTTTGGTTTTGGCTTTTTTTTTTTTTTTTTTTTTTAGCTTTCTTTAAAAATGCTAGGCTGAAAATCATTCTCTCTCTCTCTTTCATGGGTATGACAGTGGGCACATCTTCAAAAACCTATGAAGTCCACATATGCTGATAGAAAAGATGCATTTTTTAATGTTGATCACTCATTTAGTCAGCCTGACCCTTGCTGGTTCCCTTCCTTTTGCACACAGCTCTCTTCTTGGAGTTGACAGCCTATTTGGAATGGGAATCATGGAAGTCAAGTTTTCATCATCTGTTCAACTGAAAAGAGAGCCTGCTGTAAAAAGTTGCTTCTGTCTTGTCATGTATCCCTTCTTTCCTGTACATCAGCCACTTTGCAGACTGTGGAAACTCAACTTTCAATGCTTTAAAGGCTAGAGATCTGCTATGTCAGCAAGGGACAGATCAATGCTGGCAGGGTTTTATGATCCTTCCATCTCTCTCTATGCTCCTCTGGTTTCCTTTGTCCATTCTTGTTGATGAAGAAGTAACTGAGGCCCAGCTTGTAGGGCCGTTACTTCAGGCAGAAGGAAGGTGGCCTGCAAAGTTCAGCCAAGTATAAGCCACCAAGATGCAAGTCTCTTATACTGTAAACTTTCAGGCCGCAGCATCTTATTCCATATATCTGTAGTGCTCAACACAACACAGAATTACTCATTACTAGAGAACAGAAGCAGAACTACTGGTAGTACTGAAAACTTACCAGAATTCTATAGCACATACCTTTTGTTGCAATGCTGTGAATGACTGTGAGGCTGAGGACAAATGAACCAAGTTTCTTGTGTAAGCAAAACTTTCTGAGAGAGTCAGCAGTAGTTTTATCTCCACCCTGATTAAAGAAACATTATCTTAGTAAATATTTCTTGTTGATTGCACCAGTTTATAATCTTGCTTAGCTAAGTATCAAAGCACTTCAATGTTTCTCTGAAGCTCATTGATGAGGAAGAATGTTAGGGAGTAAAATAGGGTGGCCAGGGACACTTTTATGTGTTGAAGGTAATTCATATATTGGTTTAATTTGGATGTCACTAGTCAGCACTAAATAGGAGGTTACATATATTTCAAATCCAAATGACTAATTGGTAAGTAAGTTATTCTAATGGACTCTGATTTCATTTGACTTAGACATGACTGCCAGACTCCAAGAGTGTAACTTGCAACCAAGAGTATTTTTATTTTCTAGGATGGGGAATTGCAGTAACTTTTCAAAATACTGCAGAAAGGTTAATACTGAAAAATTTGCTTGGGGTTGGGAAATACACTGTGGTTTTGTACATTTACTGTGGGACATGATCAGCATCAATCTGGGGGCAGCAGTAATCCCTAGTGGAGTACCAAGTATGGTTAGCTTTCTGGTTTTGTAATTCCTTTAAAAATGAATCCCCTCATAGCTGCTTTTCAGAGAAGAGCAGTGTTTCACAGATAGATGTAAGGATTTTGTTTCACAGTAGTGTTTGCTACATTTTATTTATATTTCTTTTTCTCATTTGAGTCAAGGAGGACATGCTAAACAAGCCTTTTATTCAAGCTGATAGCATATGATGATTTAACTTCCTGTATTCCAGGATTTGTGCATCTTTCCTACCATCTGACACCTATATGGCACAGTGGACCTTTAGTTTATTAATTAAAAAGGTCTTCCCATTTTTATATAACGTCTGTCCTTTTGGTTTTTTTGATCTTAAAAGAATGTACTTTTACATATCCGAATTTTAAACCCCAGGTGTTTATATCCTTATATCACTAAGAATTCTTAAAAACAAATGTTTCCTGTGTGCCTTACTGCTTAGAGATAAAAATGACTAAACATTACTGCCAGTAAAATATTCCATCTTTAACAAAGATTTTCTCTAATGGTGACAGCAATTACAGTGATACAGTTAAGTATGTGCCAGGACTTGGAAGTCTCAGACAAATTTCAGCTGTGCTATCACTTGAGATATTTAAATTTCAGGGTTTTTTTGTTAGGATGATATATCTGACTATATATTTTTTGTGGTGATATGACCAAGTAAATTTGAGATCAAAACATTTTGTTACCATCTCAAGATGCTGGTAAATAGCAACAGAAGCATGGTGTGGAACAGATGGATGTTCTCCCTTGTTTAGCAGGTGAGCAATTTCTCTGCAGATGGAAGGCTTCCAGCTCAGCTTTGTGGCACTGCAGCATAGTATAGTGTAGAGTGCAAAATATGGATATCTATCTGTCTAGTTCACTGGGAAAATAATGAAAGAAAAAAAAAACAACAACAAAAAAAACCCCAAAAACTAAATAGTTCATGCTCAAGAAAACGAAGTGATCACCTAGAGAGGGAAGAAAGTCAGAAAAAAATATCTGAATGTATCGGAGTTGGAGAGAAACAATGTGATGGACTATTTTGAATAAGACTTCCACTGAGAGATATCTGACTATGTTGTGTTGAATTTTTAGCTTGTTAAATTAGTATTCTTCTTAGATAATAACGTTTCACAGAAAAATGCATCCTGTATGGAGGGAAAAAAATCAAATTTCTTGTAAGTCTGCTCTTTTTATGAATAGTATTTTTATTGAAAATTGTCTCTGGTTTTGTTTCCCTGTTTCAAATTTCAGGGAGTAACAACAAACCTGCCTGTGGGTTTTTCGCGCAGGACTTATTACCAAAGTGATTAAACACAAGGTACTGCAGTTCAGTCCCTGCCTGTTAAAGTTTAATCCTTAGTCACTTAGTTGTTCTGTGGTACGTTTTGGACTACTGATACCATAAAGCTACATGGTATCTATTAAAATTAAATTGTAACAGACTGATAGAAATGTCTGAAACACCAGGTAGAGTTAAGACCTTGAGTTTGTTAACGTGAGTAATTACTACCTTGGGCAAGTCAAATGTCTCTGCTCAGCTGAAGGCCTACAAAGCTCATGGGTAGACTGAAATGGTCTGTAGGACACTCTTGGGAACTGCTGTATTTTTGTTAAGAGCTTCAAATGACACTATTTATTATGTTGTTTGTTATTAAAAAAAAAACCAAAACAAGCAAACCCAAACTCCGCAAATATAGGAATAACCTGGAATATGAAAGATCAGTGGGGTCCAAAATCCCAACAAAAGAATTCAAATTCAGAACTGAGCTGCTCCATCAGGATATATTAAAAAGGGCTTTGGCTACGTATTCAAAGATGTGTAATTTTATACAAGAAGGTATACACAAAGTGAATTCCAGTGCAGATTATACTAGTAGTTATTGGGCTATACTGGTACCCAGAATCTTAAAATAATTAATTACAAAAAAAGTAAATCAAGCAAAATACGATAGCACCTTTACAGCTTTAGCAGCTGCAAAGATACTGGGCAAGGTATACAAGGTATTGGTCAGTATTAACAACAGTGAGCTGACGTATGGTGAACTGGATGCTTAGAGATGTTATGCAAGGTGGAGCATTTAGAAATACACAGCTTTCTCTTGTGCTGAAAGGTCTATTTGTTTCAGGACTTGAGAATACTCTTTAATTTTCTGTTTTTAAAGCCTGAAGATATTGGGATGGAAGTCCTGCATTCTAGAGTGCTCCAAAAGAAATATTTTTTTTTTTCTTTTCTTTTCCTATTTAGAAGCATATAACTTGGACACTTAATTTAGTGGAACTGTACTGATCCTTCCTCCCAAAGTGTCAGCTTTTGGGACAGCACCACAGGGTGGTGTTCATAGTGGCACTGATGCCAATACTGAGCAGAAATGTCTAGGCAGTTGAAGTGTTTGCTTTGATTGTATTTCCAAAATTTGGTCAAGAATAGATGGCATATGTGCATACACATGTGCCAAATCTGCAGGAGAATGACAGAACCCTGGCAATTTCACTGCTTTTGTAGCACGGTTATTTTGTGGCTTTTATTGGCTGCTGCTTCTTAATTTTTTTATTTTTTTTTTTATTTTTTTTCCTGCAAACTACTCTGGCAGGATAATCCTTCTACTATCAAAATCATAGCATTTGAGTGGCTATGGACCTACCAAGAGCCTGGTACCCAAAGAGCTATCACTGAGAGTAGTATGTTTGATGATGCCTGTAACAGGGTAAATAGCTTCTTTGAAAGATGTGTCCAAGTGTTCAAGCTCTCTCAGGAATGAAACAGCACACATTACTGAGGACAAATTTAGAGTTCCATTTCCCAGCTTTCAGTGTTAAACAGAATTTTAAATTGCACTTTGACCCCAAAGGAATAGAAAAAGACTAATGGTATAACTCTTAAAAAGAGATATTTGGGTAAGGACTGGAGTTAAATCAGTTGTCTGTAACTGTAAGTTTTCCTTCTAAACTGGATTGAAAGGCACTATTGCCTAACGCCAAGGAAAGTTGGAGGGGGTTGTTCATTGGGATGAATTTCTCTATTCTTTTGTTTGTTTTCTGCAATAAAGCTTAATTATTCAATTAGAATTAATCCTGTGGAGTTATTAGGCATAATGGGAATTAAATAGAGACATGAAGACCAAGGCAGTAGGACAGAATATGGGAAAGCACACAGTTTAAAGTTCAGACATAAAAGAAACATCGATAAGAATGCACCCCAAGATGTCACTGCATAACTATACTAAGCACATTCAAGGGCAGGCTTTTTGAAACACAACTACAAGCTCTTTAGGTGGTGTGACTTCTTAGAAAAGGCTGCTTGAAGTATCTGTTTCACAGAGCAGACAGAAGTAGATTATTACAATGAGTCTGGTACAACCGTCGGCCAGATCAGTTGTGTATGTGTTACCTATCGGAGTGATTATCTACAGGACTGAATATTATTATTGTTGCTAAGCAGCTTCAATAAATTGAAAGTAATGTGGCACAAGTGCCATGAAATAACGTATGCAATAATTCTGATATGCACTAGCACTTTTATGAGCCTTCTGCATATTAAGCAGTCCAAACTAAACACAGATATTTACATAGTAAACCCATTAAGAATAAGGAATGGCTGCTGATTTCATCTGAGTTTGTTGGTGCAGATTCAGGACACCAGCATCCTGATGTCAAAATGAGAACTAGCTAATTGTTGAGCAGGACATTACTGGATAAGAAACCACATAATATGTGACCTAGAAAATATGATGTTTTTCCACCCAGCCTTGGAAAACATAAAAGCAGAACTCCTAAGGCAAAGGACACTAACTGGTGTTTCCAGAAGAAATGAGGAATATTAAAAGTGACTTTTTTATGCTTTCAGCTTGTTTTCAGAAAGGATCTTGCTGTGCTCTTTTTGCTGGTTTGTTGGGGATTTTTTGTTTTGGTTTGGGGTTTTTTTCACAGCACATCCCAAGACTGTTAGTGGAAATAAAGGGCTCAGTTTCTAAGAGAAGTAGAGACTCTGCTGAAGTCTTAATAAACTGCATTCTTGTGCTGTTGGCTGCTGCCACACTTTATTATTTGCACAGTCAGAGCAAAATTTTGAGAAATAGAAATGATATTACTGACAGATGGAATTCTTTCTGTTTAAGGACAGATGTTTTTTATACAACATCTCTTTAAAACTATGGATTTTTTTAATGCTTGTTTATGCAAATTTAAAACAGCAAATTAGCACTTTCTTCATGAAAATGTGTTTCCCTCAGTAGAATCTAGTTTTCAAGAACCTCACACACTTATGTAACATACCATGTAACTAAATTAATTACACAGCCAGCATGTTAAAGGTATTCAAATGCTATTTGAGGAAAATAAGCATTTCCTGAGATAACTCAAAAAGTACTTGGGCATCCTTTGCTTATGGATGCATAAGTCTCCCCACCCCTTCTAATAATAGAGATATTACAGTAAAACTTACATAACAAAAACGCATTTTCTGTTGTTTCTATGGTAAGACGGAAGCAAGGTATGGAGGAAACTCAGTCATCCTAAGAATTGAGCAACTCCATGTGAACAGTGGGAGAATAAATAAAATAGCAATGGGGATTTGTCATAGTTGTTGCCTGGGCTTCATCTCCCAAGATACACTTCATGCCATGAGTCTGGTTAATGTGCCTTGCGGCTTGGTCTAGATTAGATCCTGGTAGATGTCACCTCTCAGTACCGTAGCAGAAGGTAGCCAGATAGAAAAGCCAGCTTTGAAAGTACTGTGCTGCATCAGAAAGGAAATGTGAGTGAAGAAAACATTTCAGGAAAAAAAACAATGTTGTTAGGTTTTTTTGGTTAAAAAAATAAACTTTCTTTTGGTTTTCCTGAAAATTTATTTTTAAAAACATGACTTTCACTGCAGAAAAGTTCAGTTTTGGGGATTCAGTAGGTTTTATTACAGGGGCTAGCCAGCAGAACATTTCTATCTGGCTCTTAAAATTTTATTCACCTCAAAAAGTAATTCCATCTCTGGCAAATGAGAGGTCCAGTAACATGTATTAGGCAGTGTAGCTGTTTGGTAATATTCCTGTAGCAGAAGAAAGATGTTTTTTAAGAATTTCAGTTGACATGACCTTCATACATGACAAAGGCAAAATCAGGCTGCCAACCTTCTGGCAAATTTCAATGGAATGGGAAGGTGGTTAGGTGTTCTATTATTTTTCTTTCTTTTGTATAAGTTTAGATTTATATTGTTTTTTAATATAAACTACAAGCCTTGTCTAGCTAAGCTTAATAACAGTGAGAACAGATACCTCTGTCTTTGGGGGGGGAAGTAAACACCAAAACATACATGCTGTCTAGATCTAACTCATTGGACCTAAATAAGGGTTAATATTAAATGAGACTTTCAGCCATGAGGAAAACAGAAATGAATATGCCTGTGTCATAAGGAACACCTTAGTTATATTTTTGAAGCTCAAGCACATATCTGCTGTAGACAGTAACTTGTCTTCCAGTGACTGTCTTACAGGTTTCAGCAGAACATGTGGCTGAAGCCAAGTTGCAAGGTGCATCATCAGAGTAATTTATAATATGTGTGTAATGTTTATCAGAATATAAATATATAAAAGATAAAACATGCATACAAAAGATAAAACACACAGACAGTTAAGTAAACTGTGCTGCCTGAAAGCTAAACACCTTCAAAGAGATATATTGTAAGCCAAGTACTTTCAGGACACAATAAATGATAATCGGATTTATAAAATAGTTTTAGACATTTCTATCTCTCATCCCATTGCACTGGCTTTCACATGTCTAAGGGGCAGCTACTTTTTTATGCTGATGTAACTTCAGCAGTTAATTGGGAAAGATGAAGAAGCACAGGTCATATGGAAGGGAATTAAATCAATTACAAGAGTGAGAAGTTAAGTAACTGCATGTGTTATTGTTTCATGTGCTTTCTGGGAAGAAGTGGGTTTGCTTTCTCTTTCACCCCTTCCCTTCCAATTCCTTAGTACCTTATTATTTTTAGGAAGATGGCAGAGGCATACTGACTTTTTAAAGTTAATTTTAACCAATAAGCAGTGCTTAGTACAAGATAGACAAAGGTGGCTTGGCTAAATTATGAGCCTTTGGGCTTGATCCAAGCTCTGGCTCCACAGGTGCTCACCCTCCAGTAACAGCAGAAAAGGGCAAAGCTGATACACTGATCAGCAGCCACTTCTTCCTCTTCCTTTTGGGAAACTCAGCTTTTCTCCAGGGAACACAGGTACAGCTGTTGCTCATTAAATAGTTGCAGGATATTGATAGTCAAGCCAGGTGCCATTTTATGCCTGTATTTCCTTTCTGTTCAAGCTCGTGAGCAAGTTTCAGTTGTTACACTTCTCAGCCCAGGTAATCTGCATAGTAGTCCAGGTGCCATACAGATGGTGAGTTTGATCTTTTAATATGTGCTTTTAAAATCCTGATGGTATTATTAGAGCTGTCCTTTGTCTTACCTCTGACTTCAAGATGGCATAATTTCTCTCAGGACTGGAAAGAATACGTAGTCAATGTGAAGTGCTTTCATTCTTTGTGCCTTGTAAGAGGGATTTAGAGAATAGTGTTCAAGAGGGTTTATGGGTTTTTTTAAGTCTTATTCCTTGTGTGTGCTCTAATCAAGTCCTTTTTAGAGGGTTCATTTTGTCTTCTTTTGCATTTACACATTGAGATGGCTTCAAGGCCAGTAAGAATGTTACTGAAGAGTAAGTGGTTGAGATATCTTTCATCTATGGTTGAATTCACTGTTTGCTTTCTTTCTCAGGTGGTTACATCCCAGTCTCTCGGGAAACTTCTGCCTGCTCTTGATAGGCTGAAAATTAGAACAAAATGGAATTTTTGTCTCTCTAATCAGGAGTGTTTCCTTCTGTGTTTGTAGCTTGGGAACACGACCAGGTCTGCAGCTGTCCTTGGGTGACAACGATCAAGCTGTGGCCAGGATAGCTTGCTTTCATTTGAATTTGGCTGCAGTTGGCATGTGGTCTTTACTTTTGGCTGCCAGATCCCCTAATCATGCCTTTCTCATCTGAGAATCTGACTGTTGTAGGCCTTTTAGTTTGGGACTATATCTTAAGTATATTTGAAAGTAGATAGTTAGTTATTAGCTGAAGTCTTTCCTGATCTTTATGTCGTTAAATTTGCTACTTCTGAGATTTTCAGCAGATTCTGAGATGTCAGTCTTGTTCTCAAAGCTGCTGTATAATTTGATACTTGACTAACCCTCTTCATACCAGTTTTACACAGAAATGCCAAAGTTGGAATTTATTTTATTTGAGAGGACCTATGACTATCTTGTGGACTTAGGAAATTTTCTTCTGATCTCATGGGCTTTTTTTCACTTAAGAGATCATCAGCAAAATTTGAGGGGGGTATTTGCTGCCATCAGTTTACAGGAATACCACATGTGCCCAGCACACAGGATAAATATTTTCATGTCTTCACTTTAACCTGAAGAAGGTAAATAAATAACTGTAAATGAAAATGTACAAATGAAATTATGCTTTAATTATGCTTCTTGTAGTATAGCTTTAAAATTGGAACTATGCTTAACATTCAGCTATGCAGCAGTCTCTTCTTCATTATGGAGCATAGAAATATAACCAAAACAAAGTGTATATATAGATGTCAGTGAGTTCAGTAGTACAGGATGCAGGATCCCACGAGTGGCCTTTGCTTTTCAAAGAACATCTCTGTCACTTTTGACAGACAGTCTTTGCTTTATAAAGAACAGACTGGAAAAGTCTGAGTGGAACAAAGTGCCTTTGAAGTGCACAGCTCCAGTTTGTTTTTTGCTTGTTGTTTTTTTTTTTTTTGTTCACCAGTTTAAAACCAAAATTCTAAATCATGCCATAATTTCCTTTTCTGTTATATAGAAAAAGAAATAATGGTAATGAACTTTTTACTGTTAATTAAAATAAGCAAACAAGTATGGTCTGAGACTGTAACTCCAGAATTTCTGAGCTATGTCTGATTTCAAGTTTGCAGTTGATCCCCATCTACAAAACAGGATGGTAAAGGACCCTAAATGTAAAACTCGCCCCCAAGCTTTGTAGATTATTGGATCTGGCTCTGACTTATGCAAAACTCAAAATATAAAGCCTAGTAAATATGAAGACCTGCAATTGGATCCAGGAAACTAGTTGCATGCAAAAATTCAGTGGGGCTTAATTGTCAGCTTTGATCATGGGATAGAGGCCAAGGTTTTTTTAATTTTCTTCAAGTTTTACGTAAGTGCACTTTCAGAAACCTCACTGTTTGTGTGTTGGAACTGAGTGGGGTCCTATTTTACTTTTCAGCTGGAGTGGAATTATTTCAGGAGTACTTCTGTTCCATTTTTTGGCTTAGCTCAGGAAGCCACAGACTCAACACAATGGCACTTCTCTGTATGTCTGTAAAACAGTAACTTCTGAACCCACATTCAATGTCTTTCAAAACTTTAGGGAAAGTTACAGGTTTTGGTAGCCAAAACCTTGTTGATTGTGCAGAAAAACAATAAGATAAAATCAGAGCCACACTGAACTTCTACTTTCTCTCAAGTATGGCCACAGTTTCAACATTTTTAAGTCAAAGATCTGGTTAATGGTTCCTGTACAGCAGAGTTGGAATGTCATCTCCTTCTCACAGTTCTTTAATGCATTATTATTCAGATAGACTGCCTCTTACAAAATTGTTGATGGTGGGAGATGGAGTGGAAAATGGAAGATGGCAGAACGTGTGGAAGAGTAGGTTGTGGAGTTAGAATATCCTAGCAAAGAGTGACAACAGTTCAAATAGCAGCAGGGACAGAAAGAGAGAAGGGGAGTATGTAGAGCCAAGGAAAGAGACTGCTGTTATTGGAGACAAATGGGTTGCACAAAAAGCAAATTTCTCTGGCCCTTGTGGAGCAGAAGAGATTCAGTTGTCGAGAAAGAAGGAATACTGGGGCAAGTTCAAGGCTAGTAAGGAGGTAGTAAGAGATAGCGTGGGGACTGGAGATGGGGCGTGAAGTATCAGAAGTTTCTGTAAGGTACAGCTGGGGGATCTTGCTATGCCAGAGGTGAGGAGGTGCTGTGCTGCATGGGGGAGGACTCACTGCTGTGGAATGGGACACTGCAAGCAAATAGGGAGAAATTTTCTGTATTAACTGGGACAGTAGAGGAGACAAAGATATGGAAGACAGGGCACCTCTGGGAAGTTGGAAGGAGGCTTTGTAACCAAGGTTGATTTGGACAGATAGGGAGTGGAGGAGAGACTCAGGAGGAAGGCAAGAAACCTCTATGGCATGCTGCAAGCTCAGCTTACAGAAGCTACAGAGTGTGTGACCCTCTCGTTAACTTCATTTCACAATGTTCCCTGCATGCTTTGTGTGGCTTCCAAGTAACGCATGACATCAGCAATCTTAATAAAAACCACCTGCTTTGTACATTTTATGTTCAACTCTGTTAAACTTTCCTAGTCCAAAATATCCAGTGCTATCTGGAACAGGAGTATAATTAGTTTTCTCTAAATTTGCTGAGATTTGTTAAATGAGCTCTTTCCTTAAGGAGAAAAATGTGAATTTATATGCTTTAGCTCTACATATTTGAAAATAATCTTTCAGCTGTTCAGCTTTGTACACCAGTAAATAAATTTGCCAAAATTAACTCTTAATCCTCCTCTTGAACCTAGTCTACTTCTAGCCATGTTCATGACCTGTGTTTCAAGAATAAATGAATGAATGACTCCTGTGCACTAGGCAAGTATAGAGTGTAAATGACCGTAGATATAATGGGAGTAATGTTCAACACACCCCAGAAGACCTCTTTAAGCTTCAGGTTGCCTGGAGTCTTTCAAGTCAGACAAGAAGCTATGTTTATACATCCCTCAGCACAAGGAAGAAGCTGCTGCGGGCCAGAGGTAATTAATATCAGCAGTTAAATTAGCTGCTTCAAGAAAATAAGTAGCATTAGAAATAATTGCTCAGCTTTCCACTTCCATGCTCCAAAATGTCTCGGGTTGTGATGTTGCTATCTATGAAATATTAGCTTAATGTCTTTCAATACATAACAAAAGATAAGAAGGATGACTCTTTTTTCCCTAGGCTACTTTGGGAAGTTTATTCCAAATTTTTTTTAGCTTTGAGAGAGTTTCACAAAGTTCTCAGTACTGAGGCAGGGGCCTGTCTTTTGAGAGGACTCTGTTTTCAGTGTAGGGTCTCACAGCCAGAAGTCAGAACCCTTTCCTGTGACTCCCTTGCTCTCCAGTTTAATCTGTTATTAGTGACTGAAGAGTGCTTGCCTCAAGGTAGATTTTCCATTTTGAGTGAACAGAGCCATTTGCAGGAGGTTTTTGAACCTCTTTTTGTTTTATCAAAAAAAGTCAGGCACAAGGCTGGCTTCTGAAAACTTATTTTAGGACAAGGAAAGGGATCATGACCCAGAGGCCTTGCTGTTTAAATTAGTAGAACTTCTTTGGAGTCTAGCTAGGATAAATGAAAGGGCACGGGTTCTGTTGGTTGTGCTGCAAATTTTCCAGATTGCTTTTTACTGAACAAGCCAGAAAAAGATTTGCCTGAAGGGACACATTAATATGGGGCATATTAATAACTTTTTAACATAGAAGTTCTGTTTTTTTAAGAGGCAAAAATAAAAGGACTAAAAAGTTGATACCATAGAGACTGCTGGAGAGAAGGTGGCATGAGTTTGACCTCTATGCACTTTCAGTAGGATGTGCATCATGGTGGGGAAGTTGGGGGGTCTTCTGAGACTGCTGGGCCCTCCTGGAAATCTGCTGCCAGAGCTCAAAGCCTCAGATAGTGAAGTCCCTGTGCCAAGGTTAAACCTTGGGGCTCAGTCTGGAAGTAAAAAGTGGACGAGATTCTGTTTCCCCTGGTGTCCTTTGAGTTACCTGCAGTGAGAAGATAGAGAGAATGTCTCTCTCCCTGAGTTAGGTTTTCTTGTTCAAGTCTTTTGGAAAGAAATGGAATAAATTGATCTTTGTTTACACTTAATAGTCTATAATCAATACTGTTCTCCTTTGCTATCTTCTTGCAAGTGTTGGTCTTTCAGACTCTTTTGAGGACAGACCATGAAGGCATTACCACACCTAGTACAAAATAAAAAATGATCACAAATAAATCTCTACACATAAATACCCCAGACCTCTCTAGACTCATGCTTTTTAATCTGTTTCTTCACCCTTCCCCCGTATTTTCACATTTAGATATGAGTTAGCTGTAGTATAAAACGGAGGTATATATTTTTGTCTGCTTAGGACATGAGAAAGGGCACAGTCCTCTCTGTTTCAGCAGCTGTTCTCAGAGGCCAGTGTGCTAACTGTATTTATTTATTAGTGGGTTGTTTTGGTTAAGCTATTTTTCTCCCCAGTATAACTTACTTGCAGTTCTGCTCTAATTGGTGGATGTGCTTTCCCTTTCTTACACCAGCAAAAAGATTGGCCCAAGAGAATTTCATTAATTATTCTCTTTTGACCTCTAAAGTCCCCAGGTTAAGATTTTTTCCTACATGATTCTTCCATCATCATCTCGTTCTGAATGCACACTCTTGGTATGTGAAATAACAGAAGTATATGCCATGTGTTTTCTGAGGATGTGAGCCATAACCCTCAGAGATGAATTTGCTGCTTCTCTAGCCCAGAAACCACTGAAGAAACCACTTCTAGATGAATAATGAAAATATATTACAGTCAAAGAAAAACTGCAGATTCTTTTTGACAGCAACCGTGGTTTCTAATGCTTCCTTAATTTTCACTTACACATATCTGAAGTGACAATTAATCCAATGAAATGTGAAAAATTGCCCATGTAAACCTGACTTTCATGAACAGGAATTATCTTAAAGTTTCATACAGTGTTCCAGCATTCAGATCTGAACTTACTTTTGTGACACAAATAAAGATCACATGTGTGTATCTTTACTTCTCAAATTTCCAGAAGCTCTAGAGGAAGAATTTTCATCCACTTGAAAACTGCACCTTTCTCTGCAAAGGTTTACTTACCCAAGAACAACTGTGTTTCTTTTGAACAGTAACAGAAATGTGTTGCTTGCCCCTAGATTTAAAAAAATTCAAGCTGAAAACTGACTTCCCCTCTCCATTCCTGTTCAAATTGTTAAATTGGCCAAGAAAATATATTATATATT
>NW_010306929.1:0-2956 GCF_000700745.2 Antrostomus carolinensis | reverse complement strand
TCCCTTCCAACCCCCACCAGTCTGTGACTCTCTGAAAATTGCATGAGAAGACTGGCTGATCTGTCCCTCAAGTAGGTGTTGGTCAGTAGTGGTGGTTTAAAGAAAGCCAAGTATGTCTACCAGATGCCATGTTTCTTTTTCCGAGAGAGAACACTAAAATCAATCAATTATTTTTTTGCTATAATGAAGATTAATTTAATTACAGTGAAAGACAGTAGGCAGAAAAAATATATATTTAAAAATAAATACTTAACATCTGTAAATTAAGAAGATACTTTTATTTTCAAGCCAATTCTTCCTACTTCAGCACTTTACCATTTTCACATATGCTTTGATTTCACGTGTGTGTGGATGATTTATTTATGTATTTTAGAAAATGATGAATGCTCTTACTTACAGCAGTAAACAAAATAAAAAAAAGAGCTATTTTATTTGATTTGCAAACTTTGCTCTAATTTGTAAACCCTGAGTCATTAAATATGTGTTTTCTCTGCCTAAAATGTGTCCTTTGAAACCCAACAAACTAGTGAATTGGAAAATCTGTGCGTGTTGATGAATTTATTGTTGGGTTTTTTTTTATCTTGTCCTGGTTTTTCTTGCTTTTCCTTTCAGAATAACTGAGAATTGAATTCTCTTTTTATATTCTCATCCTTTGAAGACCTGAAAGTTGCTAAATTCTGAGTTTCTGATGGACAGCCGGGGTTCAGAGCGGTGTTTAGACGAGCAATTCTCCATCTACAACTTAATTTTGGAGGGGAGGGATTTCAAATCTGACCGTTGGGTAGAATCCAATTCCTTTCTCCATGACTTATTGATGAGGTTTCCTAGGTTTTCCACTTGTCAGCTTGCTGATGTAGCTTGGAGATTTAGGATGGCTCTGGGAATCTTAACTCTTTGTTTTCTTATTAGGAGCCTGACCTCTGGTACCTCATTTGAACATTAGAGAGGATTCTTGTGAATAATGGGCTGTGTTGAAAGTGCATCCAGCTGGAATTACGTCTTGGGATGTGGGGGTGGGGATTGGAATCTTTGGATGCCATCATGAAGCAATTAGACAAGCTACTTAATAATTTATAGCTGGCTGTCTTCAGGGTTGTGAGTGTTTTTGACTGAAGAGCTTTTAGTTTAACCTCTCAGTGCTTTCTAGGAAGCCGATATTTAACTTAGAAATGATTTACCTTTGAAGAACAATGGAGAATACAGAACCAGATGACTTTGTCATCTATTAATTGATGCTTTAATTAATAAAACATCTTTGTGTTCCTACCTAAATCTCACACTTTCCTTAGATCTCTCAGAGCTGAAATGTCTTGTGAATACAGAAAAACCCTTGTGAAGCAGAAAATGAATGTAACAGTATTTTTTTCCAATCTTTTCAGATCCATTTGTTAAATTCCTTTTGGTTGAATTTGTAACTTGGTGGGTTTTTGATATTCTCTAACCTTAAATATTATATTCAACTAAGAAAAAAATGAATACTGGGGAAAGGAGAAAATCTGTTGTATTTCTGGTAGATAAAATTTCAATATATTTGGTGTTTATGTGACTGTTCATAGAAATTAGGAAGTTAGGAAGAAGTTCTTCACTGTGAGGGTGGTCAGACACTGGAACAGGTTGCCCAAGGAAGTTGTGGCTGCTCCTCCCTGGAAGTGTTTGTGGCCAGGTTGGATGAGGCTTTGAGCAACCTGGTCTAGTGGAAGGTGTCCCTGCTGCTGGCAGGGGGGTTGGAACTGGATGAGCTTTAAGGTCCCTTCCAACCCAAACCAGTCTGGGATTCTATGAAATTACAGGGACACTTTATAGCATCATAATTTCTAGTTGTTTAATATTTAACAAAAAAATATTGAGATGTTCAACCTTTGCTACATCAGTGAAAGAAAAGTGCACCTGGGTTTTCAGGTGGAGGAGAATGAAGCGCTCTTAGACCAAGTTGTCTGATGATGTGCAAAGGTGATGGAGAACCAGAAATCCAGCCCAGAGTCCCTCCTACAAAATATTGTCTATAAACATTATCGTCATTTTCAGAAGTGAAAGGGTGGTTTTGGAAGTTTTTTCCATTACTGAAGGTATTCTACAATTAAAAAGCTGTGAGCAGTTTCTAATGACAGTCTCTTAATCATTGATCTAGGGTAGAAATATTTATAAAACATATTGCTAATGTTCTTGGATGTGACTTAACTCCCTTGGAGGAGGGTGGAGAGAGGTGGGGGTGGGTCTGTTCAACCAAGGCCCAAGGGACAGGACAAGAGGAAATGGGCTCCAGTTGTGGCCAGGGCAGTTGAGATGGGATGTGAGGAAGAATTTCTTTGCTGCAAGGGTTCTGAGGCATTGGAAGGGGTTGCCCAGGGCAGTGGTGGAGTCCCCATCCCTGGAGGGATTGAAGAGTCGTGGGTAATTCAGACTTCTCTGATTTGTTTTATCGTTACCTGAATAAACTTGGTGCTCAAGAGCTTGTCCTGTTATCATTAGTAAATATACAAACAAAAAGATTGACTTTGCTTATTTAAGAATAAACTTACTCTGAGCCTAAATAAGCGTGGCCCAAATAATCTTGATATTGTTTAATGTCATATTTCAGATCTTGAAAGATTACAGAGATTTTCCCATTATTTTTTTTTCCTACTTCCCTGCTTCAAAATTACCCCAAATTAAGAACTCTGAGCCTTTTTGCTTTCGTTTTCAGTACAAAAAAGCTTAATACAAACTTTACCAGGTCTCTGAAAGTTCTGACACAAGCTAAGAAAAGCCAAAAATTCCCCAGTTAAGAGGAAATGTACCATATGCTTCCCAGTCCTGAGCTGCCAAACTCAACTCCTTCCCTATTGTGTTAGCTTGGTAGAGACCAGATGGTTCATTTCCCCCGTCACCGGGTATTTTCTTGCTTTTTCTTAATTATTCTGTTTTTCTGATAATACCAAGTCCAGGAGTTTCATGTGTGAAGGGAAAAATAAATAAA
>NW_010306928.1:3419-9886 GCF_000700745.2 Antrostomus carolinensis | reverse complement strand
ATTTTGATTTCTAAGTTACCCCCAGTAATTACTCCACAGTATCAATGCAATTTCTTCTGTGGTATAAAAGCAACAGACAGTGACTCTGCATGTTTTCCGAGTCTTATGGTAACTGTTACATATTATACTGGTATGACTGATCAACGAATCAGTGCTAGCACTTTCTAATTCTATATTTTGATATTCTAGCCAGTGATCTAAATCTCTAGACAACTGGAAAGAACCATAATTTATTTCCCCCAGTTTCCTTACAAAGCTTCAGATGAGCCTTTTTTGTTTAATATATTATTGTTAATTAAATCAGTTAACATCTAATTTTCTTGAAAATTTCTTTTCATAACTTACATAGAATTTCTCTTACCCCTGTTTAAACTCTAAGTGGCTTTTAACATTAAAGAAATTGGATTTTCCCACTTAACTTGTAAAAGTGAAGACATCATTGTCTGCACAAATCTCTTGTAATATCATAATGAGTGTGCTAAAAAATTAGTAGTAACCAACATATGTAGAGATACTTCAAGTTGTTATTCTTTGATAAGAAGTCTTAAAATTAAAATTACTTGTTTATTACCTAACTTTTTTTTTTTTTACCTATCAAATATGCCATTTCACAAATAAAAACCAAATCGCTGCATCCTAAATCACTGCATTCATGCTATGTATCTTCAGCCATTTCTAAATCAGTGAATATCTTGAATATGGAAAGTCTACAGTTCCTATTGAATTTTAAAATGTTAAATCAGTGTTATTTCCATATTGGCCTTGCCTGGAACATTTACAATAACATGTTATTTTCTCTGCCAGAAATCAAATGTATTCCATATAGTATAATGAAGGTCTGAAGTGTGTTTATTTCAAACTTAAAAGGAATTGTTCTGTTCGACACTTTGAAATATTATTTTGTATGTATAAATCAGCAGAATATAATATGGATAAACACAACACTATTTTTGCCAGGAGATAATCACAAGCTTTGAAACAGCACAGCAATGACTCTTTCCAGGACGCTGTGATTAGAGACCTCCTAGGTATTCATGGAAAAGAAAAAAGGAATTACAGTTTAGATGATAAATAATAATAGGTTCAATCTCGTATTGCTGAAAAGAAATAACTGTTTTATTTCTCAATATATATTTTAAATATTATGCAGTTGATGTTTATTCAAGCTATACCAGAGCAAACACTGCTAATGCAGTTCTTTTATTACTACAAATATGCCTTCAGTAAAAAACAAGCTACTGTCTTTGTCTAAGAATTACGGATGGAGAAATAGGTCCAAACTGTGTTGCGAAGCTACAGTTCCACAGACACACTTTATGCAGCAGATCATTATTATATGTGGGATGATAATTTATGTCTGTATGTTAGAGAAGCTGTATGGACTGGGGACTTTGACAAATTGCTGTTTCTATCCTTTCCTTTTTAAACTGATTTGAACTCTAGGAAATACTAGTTTTAAACATATAGGAAGGGCATGGATACATTACATGGCAGTGGTCTAAAGTGTCCTTTCATTAAATTTGTATAAAGCATTTCACTTTTGGATTTTTTATTGATTTTTATGGAGCACATGCTGATGGAAGACATACATACAGAAAAACAAATACCTTTGAAATTCTTTTATTATTGACAGAAAAGAGGAGCAACAGAGGTAAATATTGATTTATTTGTGTCATCTACACAAATGTAGTTAGTGAATATTCTCTGACTCCAGAATTACATAAAAGTATAAATTCATAATCACAAATTTTACAGTTCTGGCTACATTATATACATTCTGTGTAACTAAGGATGCCATACAGGTGCAATATTTACTAAAATATCTTTATGCTGAGTAAAACATCATTGTTTCTTTTAAGCAGTGCAAATTATATGTGAAAAAGTACATTTTGTAAAATGGTTTCAGATGAGAAATTAGTTTCATATTATAAAAGCTGTTCATGCTTTAAACTTGCTCTGTCATAAATCAAGTCTTGAAAATAGATAAACTTTTAATGCAGGATATATATTAAAAAATTGCATATTCAAAACCATCTTATTGTTGTTACAGGTTTATAAAATAACCCCATTCTGTATTCATAAGGAAAAAGTGATGTCATACTCTGCAGGTGGATATGACACATCAAATTAATTTGTTTTGGTATCATTCAAACTGTAAATAAAAAAGAAGAATGGATATCGTTGTACTTCAAGGACAATCTTGGATGACCATGCAAACATGTAGGAATAGTCCCCACCTGAGAAAAGTGAGAAAATGCATGTGTAAGGATGTGTGGACTGAGACCATCTACTTCAGTAAGATTGTCAAATCAAGGAACTTTTATTTCAAAGGGAATAATAAGTGAAAGGGAAAGTGATAAACAAAACTCAGAGACACAAACTTGATAAACCATAATGGAGATCATGACAAAGAGTGAAACTCTTCAGCCATCAACTGATGGGGCATAGGCTTGGAGAGGGCCAACCTGGATTTTATAACTGATAAGAAGGCAGAAATAAGATGAACATGAGGATTTGGATATTTAGGGGGGCTTATGAACTAGGCAGAATTTACTGAGGAATGTTTAAGGGGCAGGAACTGGTGAGGAGCAACAGAGAGGAGCAAGCATTTAAGGAGCTGGTCACATGCAAACAGTTGCCAGTCTGCCTGATCACTGCAGCCATCCTATCTTCATATTAAATGCTTTCTTAATTGTTTTTCTATATAATATCACTCTTCAACCCATGTATGAGTACTGCAAGGTCTAGGAGCCAGAAACTGGAGAGGCTAGAGTGGTTGACAAGTACCAGCAAAAGGATTGAGACTCTGGAGACAGCGGCCCAGGCATTCATGGTGTCAGCAACTAGAAGGAGTGAGAGACTCAGAGCCAGGAGCTGAGAGGCACCTAGGTCACAGAGACCCATGTGTTTGACGTGGAGCTGCTGAGGGGCTGCAGCTGGAGTCAGACCTCAGGCCAGAGGGCTCTTGTGCCCGTAGTACCAGCAGCTGGAGCAAGTGAGGGTCCCAGCATCAGCTGGAGCGAGGGTAGGGCCCGTGTGCCTGCGTGCCAGCAACCGTGGGGACCGCTGCCTTCATGTCTTTCCCCCCACCTGCTGTGTGTGGGTGTGGTCCAGTAGGTGGCCCCAGGTCCACGCAGAGGGTATTGGAGGGGACAAGTGAGTGTAGAGTATGTGTTAGACAAGTGTGAGAGTTCATATGTGTTTGCTAGAGACCACCAAACTGGACCAGACAGTGTGTGGAAGAACAGTGCAGCAGGTAAAAGTGCCCAGCATGCAGGCAGGAGCAGCGGTCAGAGGATGCTGACGCCTGAGGGATCTGCGAATATGTGTGGGTGTGTGAATCCAGAGAGCGGGGGCATTTGTGTGAACTTCAGCCCTGGCTTGCTGAAAGAGAATAGGACTTGTCTGTCTATGGTTGTGTGTTACATCAGTGCTGGTAACTGATGCACGCCCAGTATATGTGGGTGTTGTTCAATGCCATTGGTGCCCTGGTTGTGGCAGTCGTGTAGACAGCTGTGTCAGTGTCCTCTGTGTGGGTCTCTGTGGTGCACACTCAGTCTTGCTGCTGGTTGGACCTGCAAATGGGAAAGCAGCAGCTGTGCCCATCATCCTGGCATGGATACCCCTGGGCCTTGAGGCACCCCAAGCTGGGTGCCGGTGGCCGTCCAGGAGAGACCCCTGGGACCTAAAGCTCAGCAGAGGTAGTGTCCCTTATAGCACCCCTTAACAGCTTTAATGGAAAGTCCATGGAAAGGCAGATGTTCTGTTAATAAGCTTAATAACCACTTTCTGATTAAAGCACCTCCTCTGTCAATTTTGCAAGAGATTCCACTGTTACAAAGAGCAGAAGCTGAGCCCACAGCAGCATTTGCAAGAGCACTCACTGGACAAAATACTGCTATGGGTTCATGATACAGATTATTACAGTCTTGAAGGTGTCTTGAAAATGCCTGCTGTTTTATTATACCTATCCATAGCAAAAGCTAGGAAATCTGTCTGTCCAGATTGACATCATAGTGATCCTATTGTTTTGGCCCTTGTTGCATACGTGCTAAATTGAAGCTTATTCTGACATTAGTGAAAACAGTCTTTTTACTTTACAGAGGAAGCTAGTTATACCCAATATAGTACAAAATTAAGTAATTATATTTGCTTTCTTTGTCATTGAGCTATTTTATCAGGTTGACACTTGAAACTAGGTAATAATTTTTTAAAGGCAGAAAGTGTAGGCCAGCAAGGTTGGAGTAATTTGTGTTTAAAATGTGGAAGATGGTCTGTCAGTGTACATACTCAGATAACAAGAGTGGGTGGGAAAATAAACTTACACCACTGAATAGGAAATGATTTATTCTTTCATTTTTAAAGTAAATATACATGGAGAGTAATGATGGATATGTTCAATCTCATGACACAAAGCACCTTACTACAACTTGCTTTATGAAGAGCAAAAAGCTTGGCTACTTGAAGCATTATTTTAAATTGATTGAATATTATACTATTGAAAATTTGATTAAGCAAAGAAGAATACCAATTTATTGGTCTCTGGTCTAATGTATCAAGATCAATAAAAAAGTACTGATAGGCCAGTAAACCATTTAAAGAGTCTGAGAGCAGGGGTTTTTTTGTGACTTGAGCCATGCAATATGAGGTTCAGACTATCACAGAAATAGGAGTACAGATTTCATTTGAGATGTTAAAAGAATATCTCTCTGTATTATGACACCCAGTTGCAAACTTTATTAAAATGCTGACAATAGCCTGCAGTTACTACACAATGGAAAGTAATGATAGATTTCTTCTGTGTGTGAAATCAGAAGACTGATAGAGAGACTTTTAAAATGCATTTGTATAAAAAGGATTTCTTTATTGTTTTCTAGAAAAGGCAGCATGAGTGCAAAGTATTGTACCTAATGGAAAGAACGTTATACCTCGAATTAAAGGATAACACTATGGATCTTATCTGCATACCTTTTTTTCAAATAAAAGTGTTAGTTTGGGCAAAATCTGGCACACCTTCATAAAAAGAAAATATATGAAAATTCAGATCTGTAAAGAAGAAATACCATTAGCAGTTTTAATACTCTTTGGAGGTGGGCATACTAAGAGGAAACTACCTAAATAATGTGATCCATATATATAGTTTATTGCAATGATGCCTGTAACAAGCTGTAATATCTAAAATGGCTCATACATGCATTGTGTCTGCAACTGTGCATCAGAAAATAAAAAAAATGAAACTCAGAATAGTATTTCCATTGAGAAACTAGGCATTTGAAGTAGGACAGAGATCTTTGTTTACTCTTTGGTATTACTGGGTTTTGAGGGTTTTTCACTGTTTATGATATCTATTTTCTTCAAGCAAATAGAATTTCCTCCAAATGCTGAGTTTTCGCTTAATTTTTTCATGCTGTAATGGACATACCTGATGTGCAATAATATTTTCAGCTGCATACATAGTGTTCAAAATAGCATTTGCTGTGTCATAGATTTCTCTGATATAGGTGAAAGAGAAGAAAAGAAAAACCTTGGATACAACAAATCAATAAATGATTTGCAGTACTGGCAGGTAGGTGACTCACTAGGGTCAAGCTCAGAAAAAAAAAGCTTCACTGCAGGCATTCTAGTTTCTAATCACTTGGTGACACGTTTGGGTTTTTTTAAAAGCTGTCCTTTTGTCTGAGGTATAGCTAGAGCATGGACACTTGTCACCACATGGTCTATTTTTTCTGACAATTAGAGCACTATTTATGAAGCAGAAAAGAAAAGAAAGTTCACTGTACCACAGTTCGAGTTCACTTGTGAGAGATAAACAGTTCTTTGCTATTTGATGTTCGTTTTGGAACAAAAATGAACAGACAAACAAAAAGAAACCCCAACCAACCAAAGGAAAAAAAACCCTGTTTGCTCTCATTTATGAGTACTGGATTATTATACAGTCTAAACTTTAATTAAGTCTTCTTAATGTTACAAAGAAAGTAAAAAAATATATTCTAGTCATTTTTGAGTGCTATCCAGGAGTGAGTATATTTTGAAGTTTAAGGGTAACTTGAAATGTTTAAGAGGTCTTCAGAAGAACTCTTGGTTGTGTTAGCTCTGTGTTAGTGACGCCTGTGCTGCCTAATTTTGCACCCAATGCATTCCGTGTCACTTGTATTCCTAACTTCAAACACCATACAGACAGATCAGGAGTTCATGTTTCTGAATATATTTCAGGCACATATACAATACTGACTTGTGTGACTTTAAAGGAAAAACAGTAAAACAGAAAGGTGAAACTAGGTGGAGGTGAAGAAAAAATGGAGTCAGATTAGGCCACGTTAAATATGGTGAATTAACCTCTGTCCTGTCCAAGAAAAAAATGTGTTGAAAAATAATATAAGTATATAAATTAACAATATAAATCATCATAATACTAAAAGGCAATAAGCATGCCTGGTTCCTAAAGCAGAGATATTTAAAGTCTCATT
>NW_010306928.1:0-3394 GCF_000700745.2 Antrostomus carolinensis | reverse complement strand
GAATGGACTTGAAATCTTGGAGCACTCTGAGTGTATCTCAAGTCCACAATGAAGCAGGCTGCCCTGACCATCACATCATTGTGCTCATGAATTTTCTTCCAAAGGAAACTGAGAATCTCTGTAAGAAGGGAGAGATGGTGTGCTCTGGCATGTCTCCTATATGCACAAGGGTTGGGGACTACGATTCAGAGGTGCTGTCCAGGACACACAGTCAAGCAGGACAACACACAGCACTCATCCACAGATCCAGCGTGGATTCAGCCTGGGAGATACGACTTCTGGGGTTTTGGCGGGTTTTTTTTGTGTGTGTGGTGTTTGTTTTATTTTGTTTTGTTTTGTTTTTTTCTTACTGATTGTTTATGTACACTCAATATACTGGAAAAATATAGTTTTTCAGAAATATCTGCTCTCATTTTTAACTCTTTTACAATATTACAGTAGAATAAGTGCTGTCTACAAGAAAAAAAAAAACCAACAGCAGAATTCTCTGCCACAGGAAACTGGGTTGAGAATAATGTAAATAACAAAATGACACAACAGCAAAGTTGAAGAAAACATTTTTATGCATTGCAGAAAGCAACAGATGCATTTGCTTTAAGTTCTTTAAAAGTATGATATATGTTGCCTGCTTATTTTGCTTTTTCAGAGTTCTGTATCCATGTTAACTAATCAAAAGGCTGTAGGGCTTGACCGTAGACATGTTATTTTGCTCCCAATCCTGCCACTATGAGACCAGAAGAGAGTGAGTTTCCACTTTTTATACAGAAACCAGATACAAAGGAAACCTTATGAAAAGGGAGCTTTGATTCCACCTTTAACCCAAAGGGCTTGTTCAGACAAGCACAAAGATTGATAGATACCGTGTCCTTGGTTAGAATAACGGTCATCTTCCCTGAAGCTGATGTGACCCAATTCCTTCTGAAGCTCCCATAAGGTTAAATGTATCTGTAACTTCTCTAAAATGGGTTTATGATTCTCTAATACATATGCTATTAACTTTGGCATGCATTTTATGTAGCATACTGAATTAAATTTTAGGAGATACTTCCATGGATGTTCGAAGAATCTTTAATTTGCACTTTCTGGTTTGTTTCTATTTTTCTGGTTGCTTACTGCTCTCTAGATGGTGAGGACATGGTATCTTCAGTGTTCATAAAGCTTTCATAGATAAATACCATTGCCTGCATACTCCATTTATAAAGGTAAAGTTGACAGCAGAATTTTTTAATTTAACCATTGAAAATAAATATATATATAAATACATAATATTACAAAATACTAACTCGAATGAGGTATGCATAGAGCTTGATGTGATGCTTTAAAATATTTTTAGTATTTTGAAATGCAATGTATTTTCATAAAATGTCAACTTGTATTAACGAAATCAACAACAAAAAAATAAAATAAATTGAAAAATCTGTTGTCTGATTTGTCTTAACTCAGTCAGTGAGGTTTATGTTTTGCAGCATGAAGATTCTCATTCATTCAGACACCTTTTCAAGCACATTTGGTAGTATAATTTTCTGTTCCTCAGGGACTTTAGGGCCTTCAACATGTTTTATGCCATGTGTTGCAGATGATATGATGTTCCTGCCTAAATCCTTCTTGATATTTATTTATTGTTTGAAATGAACATTCATGAATTTATTAAATTTATTCTCTAAAACTATAATTATTGTATAAAATATGTGGCATACTAAATAAAAATTAAATGATAAGTATGAGAATGCTTTTGATTTCTGATACTGAGAGCAGAAGGTAAAAATGAGAAATAAATGTGGACATTGTATCATACATACCTTAGTTTTATAACATAAAAAGAACATCAGATTCATATTGTTTTTATAATTGCAATAACATTCATTCTTTTGCACAGCCAAAGGACTACCAAATTATTTTGATGTGTCTTGGAAGGGAACAAACTTTCTTTTACTTTTGTACGTCTCTAAATAAACAGGTAATAATACTTCTTCCTTTGTAACTCAGTATACTTTAAAACATTTGAGAAAGAAGTGAGATTCATGTAAACAGCTTCAGATCTTGGTTGATTAACAGAGGAAAGTGAGCAATAGCAGTAATTGTAGAATGATCTGTTTTGTTGCCTGCTTTTTGCTTCAAGTTAAAGGAAAATGTATCAAGCCATATGTAAAATGGGAGTAAAACCAGGAATTAGACTTCAGATGCTAAAGGGCTTCTAGCACCTATGGCTCAATTTTGTTCTGTAGTAAGAATTAAAAAGAAAGGTCTGTTATTAGTGTAGCAGTCAGATTTAACTGACTGACATTGAATAAACTACTGTATTTGTTACCTGTTCTTCATTTAACTTCCTACTTTGTTCAATAAGGTTATGATATCTGTGTGTATCAGGTTACACAGGTCACAGCAAACCATGATTTCATCTAAATCAAAATACAGTACACTGCTCTCTGCAGAGTGTGTTCATTCTTCTATCAGTATAAATCATACTGTGCCTTCTGCTTTCCAGTGCCATGCCCCTGAGTAGTTTGTAAACTTAATGTGACTTATGCAAAGCTCTATAATATAAATGTAAAACTTGATACAAATCTTTAAGACCATTAGCCATAACAACAATGGTATCTTAGTGTATCAGCAAAGAGATTAAATGAAGAATAGATACAGAAGTCTTTTGCATATCAAGTAATGCATGTGGAGTTGGTTACCTAATGGTGATTAGATATAAGCAGGTAATAAATCTATTCTTAATTCAACTTGTCTATCTGGCTCATGGAGATACATACCATAATTATTCATTAGCAATCACTAATTGCCTTTACTTCTGCAATTTGGAAAACAAGGCTTAGAGCCAGACTGCCTAGTGCATTTTAGGATGGTGTAACAAGATCAAATTTGTCACATTATCATCCTAGCCCTGGTCTCTGTGCAGTGATAAGTAGCCCATAGTGTCCGGTAGTGCTGCACTGAATTCTAGACCTGTCTATATGCCTGTTGGCCACTTCCTGTATTAGCAAATATTGCAGTGGGATACAGATACTTAGTGTGGTATAATCAAATCCTTTGTGTATCTCAAGAAAAATGGAGTATAGAGAGATGGAAAGCCCACTAGCAGATCTTTAACAGTGACTATTGCATTGAGGGAAGCCTGAATGAAAGCATGTAAGGACCTTGGGACCTGTGATAGTACATAAATAAGTACTTCATCTACTGATGGGAAAGGAAAAAAAAAAAGACACTTAAAGTATATTTTATTAATGAAATACAAATATTTTTACAATGCCATAGAGTGCAGCTCAGTTTATATGACAAGTTGATGCCATTCATTTTTCAAATGATCAAAATCACAGTTTCTACCATGACAAAAAAGGATTCTTTTTCTACTTCAAAGTATAGAATCATAGAATCACAGAATGTTTTG
>NW_010306927.1:0-647 GCF_000700745.2 Antrostomus carolinensis | reverse complement strand
GGACACAGAACATCCCTGGCTTATCCCAAATCTCCAGGACACGGAACATCCCTGGCTCATCCCAAATCTCCAGGACATGAACCATCCTTGGTTCACCCCACATCTCCAGGACATGAACCATCCCTGGTTCACCCCACATCTCCTGGGACATGGAGCACCCTCAGCTCTCTCCAGATCTCTGGGACACAGAACATTCCCAGTTCACCCCACATCCCCTGGGACACAGAACATCCCTGGCTCATCCCAACCTCCAGGACACGGAGTGTCCCCGTCTCACCCCACACCCCTGGGCCATCCCCTCGTACCCAAATAAGCCGCCTGGTTCTTCAGCTCCAGCGGGAATTCCTCCTGGAAAGCTCTGCGGGGCGGGACGATGCGGCCGCGCCGGCTCTCCTCCAGCACGGCCCCGTCCCAGTCGTAGGCTCCCACCGTCCCGAAGAGGATCCCGTCCTGGGGGAAGAGTGAGAGTGAGGAGGGGGTGACATGGGAGCTCAGGGACACGTGTGTCACATGCCTTGAGGACATCGTGTGTGATGACATCTCTGTCCCCAAACCCTGTCACAACGGCTACAGGGACACACGTTCCTGAGGATTATTTAATTTTCCAGTTCCACGGAGCTCCTGGGGACACATCCAGCCTGTCCCCA
>NW_010306926.1:0-8871 GCF_000700745.2 Antrostomus carolinensis | reverse complement strand
CCAACCCTAACCATTCTGTGATTCTATAATTAAATCCACCTGAATTTAGGCAAGTAATAGTGCTACCTAAACCAGAAGATTAATCACACTGAATGCCTTCTATAACACATCTCTAAAGGAGGAAGTCACCAACCCCTAGTCAGAAATACTTCTGCAAAATACTTTCCTCTTTGTGTTGTTTAACAAGAAAGTCTAAGGATACTCCTAGCCTGGATATCTTGCTCACTTCCTTTAGGCCTATGTTTGAAGTGCTGATGTTTAATCTACCAGACTATTTTATTACAAGTGTCTGTAAATGGTTAGAGATTATTATTGAATGACTGCTGTGTGTCTGTTAAGGGAATAAAATTGTAAAAAAAGCTCTATTTCATCTTACCTTGTACATTGGTAGGTGATCTGGCAAAATCTATGTTATTTAGTGTGTGATCATTAGGATTTCTAGGACCCTCTGGGTATTTTATTCCGTGATTGTGTGTATGTCACATCTCAGCGTAAAGTATCTGTAAAATGATGAATCGGGTGTCACTGTCAAAAAAAAAAACCAAAAAAAACCAGCCAAGAACATTTAATTACAGCTATTTATTTTGAAAAGGCTGAAGACCATGGAACAGTGTGCTGAATGGAATGAGCAGGAATTGCCACCCTGTGCTCTGCATGTTAAAAGTAATGAGGGCAGTCCAAACAAAATTATTTGCATTCTGTCCAACTTTGGCTTGAAAACACCACACAGTTCCACAGAATAGCTTAATTGCCAAGTACAGCGTAATTGCCAGGCGTGGGGAGTAATGCAATTTACATGTCTGACCATGAAATGAACCAGGGAAACTGCTGGGTTTTAGCAGCTTGGTTTTGATTTATCTGAGCTTTAGAGTTGTTGTAAGTATGAATCCAGATGTTAATCCCTGAAGCAGCACCTTGTGTTTCATTTTCCTGCATCCTGGCATTATGGATTTGTGGATTTTGTGGATCACCACGACCATCAAACAGGAGGAACTGCAGGTTGAGCCTGTGAGCCCCTGGATAGGGGTGGGAATTCTCTGCATCTGAGGGTCATGTCTGGCTCTGGCTCTGTCCTGCTGCACTCAGCCCCTGTGGAAACAGGGTGAGAAAAGCTGAGTGTGCTTGGGAAGGTTATAGCATACTGCTGAAGCCGATCCACTTCTTAAGCCAATAAAATTCTAAGTTAGGGAAGTTTTTAACAGTGCAGTTTTAATGACTACTTGCAATTTTCTGAGCGTTTAACATGCATTACAGTCTTGTTATCAATTTCACTGACTTCCCCTGGATACCTTAAATTATGAATAGAAAGGTGCTCTCCAAGCATTTAAGTCTACTTTGATGAGTGTAATATAATGCTTACCTGTGTCACTTGCGGGAGGAGATGATTCTCAAAAATAGCAAATAGTATAGGCTATATGTTTAGGTGAGATGTATCAGGCTAAAGCTGTGTTTGGGAAACAAGCTTCTATCTGGGTATGTGTTCTGCTATGTAGTAGCTTTGTGTACAGTTGTTTATATTCCTGTGATTTCACAAGGCAGATGTATCTTCTGTTTGCTTCTAGTTATTTTTGAAACAGATTGTTGTTGTTGCAAGATAAGTCATTTGTTGATATCATGTTCAAATATACATGAAGATAAATACGGATAAGAAATAGGTGCCTCACATTGTAGCACTGAGAATAACTACAATTTATTCCTTGTTAGAACACTCTGGTCTGGGGGAGAAATTTTATATCATAGGATAACATGCTGTTAGTGTTTTTTTGTATCAGTATTGAGCCCTTGATTTTGTCTCACTGTTCCACCCTTGTGGAATCACCCAAGTTGTGGTAACAACTGAAATCTTTCTCCTGTTCATAATTGGATCACAAAAATAGAGCTTGCTATTTTAGTGGTTGGACCAGGCCTCCTTAGGGTTTTTGTTGTTTGTTTTTAATTCAATGTTATAAAAAAAGAACTCTCGATGAGTCACAGTATGTTTTACCTTTAAGTCCTGGGTGAAAAATGTAAACATGAGATTACTCAGAGAAATCGAAGATATCATCAACAACCAAGCCAAAAACTAAGCAGTTATGAGTTCTGTGGCCATGGCATGAGCCCAGTGACATCTTCTATTAAAAAACATAAGTGGCTTCCATTGCAAGTACAGAAGGCTAGTTCAGATCCTTCTAGAAACAGCTGTCAGACTTGACTGTCAGTTCACAGCCTTTGTTTCTGAATCTCAGGTTTAGGCACCTCTGGGAGAAAGAAAACAAACAAACAAACAACAACAAAAACAAACAAACAAAAAAACCCCCAAAACCCCATAGATGCCTAAATATGGATTCCTTTCTTTGAAAGCAAACTTCAGCCACCAGGTTTATGATTTTTGGCCTAAGTATAAATCAGTTACAGTAGAGGAACACTTGCACCTTAGGTCTGATTGAAAGACAGTTTAAGATGATAGTAATATTGCTAGTGACTCCACTGAATTTTGGATTTATTTGTTTTGTTAAGAGAAGATGACCTTTTTGATGTCATTTTATTAGAGACAGACTGCACGACATAGCATGTACCATTCAATACACTATTTAGACATATTTTTTGTGATTCTGTGATTCTTATTCCGTATGCATTAGTGAAGGCATGTTTTGATTATTTTGCATTTAAAATTAAGTAAAATGTCATTAAAATTATTTTTATGTGGGCTTCATTACTCAGTTAATGCAGTTTAAACACAATTGGCTTTCAGCTGCACTGAAGGTATGAATATTTTACAATTTTATTGTCAAAAATGTCAAAAGAGACACTGGCTCTTTCTCTTGCTGTTAGCAGAACTTTAATGTTCTGGCAAGCATCTTGTTTGTAGGGGTGGTTTTTTTGTTTTGTTTTGTTTTGTTTTTTTCCCCTCTACTATTTGCAACCTTCAAGATAACTTTTGGGGAGACATGTTCTTTTGAAGTTTTCATGTTGGCTAGGACTTAGTATTCTGACTACAGGTTTTCCCTGTTTGATCCTGTTAGTGTTATTGGCTGTTACTGGCTATACTTTTTGAATGCACTGAGCAGGAACTATATGATGATGATGAAAAATTTTAATCTATGCTGCCTTTAGTCAAATAGTCTTTGCTCTTCTCTTTCCTTTAACTTTTTCTTGATGTCTGTAGCTGGAATTCACTAACTGTTCTCAGTGAATACTCTACATGCCCCCTGTGATGTAGAGGAGGATGAGTGGGATCATGTATAGGTTCATTCTGACAAGTATTAAATCAAAACTTAGTATTAGTTACTTAAAAAAAAATCACCAAGACAAAGCAATAAACAACTCCCTCTACACCTGAGGAAGACAGATAATCAGTTACAAAGAATGACAGCAAATTGTGAATCAATCTTGATGGTTTGGTTTTTTTGTTTGTTTTTTTCCCAACAGGTTCACAGTCAGGATGTAACCTTCTGTAAAATGGAAACTGAAGAAAGGTACAGATAGCAGTTGGAGTTAAAAGTAGTGGATTGATAT
Source organism: Antrostomus carolinensis (assembly GCF_000700745.2). Taxonomy (NCBI): domain Eukaryota; kingdom Metazoa; phylum Chordata; class Aves; order Caprimulgiformes; family Caprimulgidae; genus Antrostomus; species Antrostomus carolinensis. Next base: position 5,376 of record NW_010306926.1, on the reverse strand, counting down.
TTATCTTCTTAAGCATCAGCTTTTTAAAACGCTATGGTGATTTGGAAAGTCCCAAGAGTGAACTGCAAAGTTTTCTTCAACTCAATCGATGGGTTTCTTAGTAATTTCTCCAAGTCATTGATGTTCAGAGACAATGTGTGATGGAAAAAACACCATATTTCTGCATTCGTAGCCCTGGTTTTTGGATTAGTTTGCTGTATCGCTGAACCGATTTAGTTTTGAAGAGCAAGGAGTGAATGTGATGGATTTATCTTCAGAGATGAACAAACATGGAAGGAATCCAGTAAGTCATAAACTAGAAGATCAAAAGAAGGTAAGATTATTTTTAATTATACTTAATTATATTTGAACCATTTGCAAACTCTGGTGATTTTTAGTAAACTGGAAATTAATGTGCTTTTGAGGATAGTCTGCTATGCTCACATACTATTGCAGTACAGTGAACTGCTGTTATGAGACTCACTTTCTTTATTGTCTAGTAATTTTCTTTATAATACTGCTTGATTGCCTGGTAATTTGTGTCAAAAGCTCCCTGAATTTATCTAGCTAATTGGCAAAACCTTTACTCACTATCAATGCTGAGTTTATGGCAGAGACCTTCTGATCTGAAGTATCTGACATCAGCCTGAGACCGAGACCTTTGTCCTTTACAGTGGATATGTGGATAGACCCTTCCCATTGTATCCTACCAGTAGTTCTGTATAACTTGATTTTCTGATAATGTTGTGTTGTTGATCAAGTTTTACCCTTCAGTACCCAAGGCAGTTTAAGCAGTAAATTCATACTTCCACAATATGGGAAATCCTTTCAGAAATCCCAGTTCTGCAAAAGACTGTCCCAAAAGGTTCACCCTCCTAGTTAATCTCCTTTACTTATAGTATGGTTTCAAAATTTTTCTAATGCTTATTTTGTAAATCTCAAATTGATGCTTTTTAATATTTTGGGTCCTTCTATTTTCCCATGCTTTACTGGTCTTTTGATATTACATTTATAGATTTTTCCTGAAAAAAGTTGTTTGTTTATTTCCGTTTGTTTTTTTAATTATTATTTATTTATTTTATTTTTTAATCTCCAGTTTATTAAAAGTTCAAAACTCTGTAATACTTTTTGCAACTGGGCTCTAACATAAGGTCTGCACTGAAAGGCAGCCAGCTGAGGGAGTGCGTTCTGATGGAGTGTTCTGTGGCTGTGGTCCACTTCATATTAAGCTTTAAAATGAGATTTACTGGTCTTTTTGAATTACTGCATAGGTTCAGGAGGGATGTTAGTGTAAAAATAATGTATCAGTGTGCAGGTTATGTACTTTATTATTATACAAGCTTATTACAGTAAATGCTACTGGGTTCAGTCTTTTTTTGAATTTTGTTATGAAAGTTGTTGGCTAATGTTTTAAATAATGATGATCTTGTTTGAAAAATACAAATTGGGGGAATTTATAGGCAACATAAATGAAACAATTTTAAGACCTAGAAAATAAAATACTTGGTTTTAGTACCTCTGAGATTTTAATGTGTTAATCTAAGTCATTAGTCACAGCCAATATCCCTTTAAAGTGCAGAGAATCACAGGAAATTTACCATGATAACATACATGATGAAAGTGTTACAAAAATACATTCAGTCTTTGAGTGGGTTTTTTGTAATGGAAAAGACACAGAGGTACGTGATAGGAGATAAATGGTTTAGAGCATGGGACTTTCTCCAACTCATAATTCCTACCCTTCTGTGGCACAAAAGAAAAGCTGAGAAAAGTTAGGTTTAATCTCACTATCTGATGAACTGTTTTCTGAAACATTATTATCTGATCTGGAATCAAATATGCTTGAGTCTCCTTTTCCCCCACCTCCCTACTTATTTCAAAAGGATTTTTTTCCCTTCATGTCTGATACCTGCAGATTCACTTCTAGAGACTAACTCTTCAGATTGCTTAGGAGGAGAAAGTTTGTTTCAAAAAGGATCTGTTTTACCTCAAGGTCAAATGTTTTCTTTGAGCCAGTCTGTGGATATTTTATCCAGCTGTAGAACTGTGCAACGACCATGGAAGGCTCTGAAGCTGCTAAAAGCCTCTGCTCCTGTGGTGTGGCGGATGCTGAAGAAGTAAATGTGATGATAATAAACAGAAGTCTGCTTAGTTTTCATTACATTCAGGGAACCTTACAAGTAATTTAATATCATTGATATGCTTGCATCAAGTTCACTATAGAAGGCTAATATTTTAATAAAATAAGGCTTTAAAAATGATAGGGAAACACAGGAAGTAGAAGTAATTTGGCTATCTCTTTATGCTTCGTTGGCTCCAAAGTAAATTTTGAAATATGTTAGATAGAAATGAATAAAATAAAAATGGATGACTTTAGGAAATACCGGCTGACTTACTGGCTGACATGGATGACTTAGTAGTGCTATGTCTGGAAGAGACCAAGCAGAAGTCAAGCTGAATCTCTTGAATTGCTCATGTTCTATAAATAAATGAAAAATATGCTCTTCTGGGAAGATTCAACTGTTGTGTTGCTGCAGAATGTATTGTTACTGGCCTGTTTACTGCATGGGGTATTTAGGGGGGAAAAAAAAAAAGGAAATGGAGAAAAAAGCTCCATGTTAATTAATGAAATAAAACTTCTCAGGTAGTTTTATAAATGCAGACTGTGTTTTGGCATTTACCTCTTCTAACAATTTCATAGCTATACTACATACATGCTACACGATTTCTTTCTTATGATTTGGATTTGGGCCTGGACAATTATGTTTATATAATTTTCATACTGTTACCATATGAACTATCACGTTTGTAGGATGTTCAGATATGCTCCTTAACACAAAGCCCATCAAATGGTATCACTTTCATTTTAAATAGTTGCATACTCCTTTTATGGTTGCAGAACTATCAAGCTCCTTAGCCTTCCTGTAGCTGCAAGATGCAAGGACAGTTTTATTGATTTCTGGCAATCATCTGTTTATGTTTGTGGGACTGGCAGGTGTCTCTGGGCTGATACTCAGGTGTTTGACCCTCCTGAGTACAAAATCAGTCTCGGGCATCATGAAGTGGGAGCTTTTGGGAGCTGTGTGGAAGCAGCAGTGCAATTTCTGGGGCTGAAGTGTTGGGGAAAGGAGAAAGGCAGGCTAACAGAAGGCAGTGCAGAGGGGAAAAAGATTTTTTTATAAAAATCAATGTCATTAATTGATTTGACATCCTAGAGAAAGGAGGACTTCCCTCTACAAATTATTCTAGTTGGGTGCGAAGCCTCAGAAAATGAGTAATGAGTTGGTAATGTGCAGTTCTGGGATGTCCATCAGCTTTATCTGCTTGAGGACCATGCGTCCATCGTGTCCAAATCACTTCCTTTCTTCTTTCTTCCAAGCTGGATGTGCCAGACATACTGTGCTGTTTATGTAGAGATTTCAGGCTAAATGCTGTGCTTCTGGATCTATTTGCCGTTCTCACACAGTGCTGTAATTTCTTATTTTAAAAGTGTGATAATATTCAAGGCTTTAGGACATAAATGCCAGTAGAGCAGCAAATGCCTGTATCGCTGTTTACAGCATAGTGTGCAGGTTTATGATTTAGCACGTGATAAATGGTAGAGAGCGCTATGAACTAGCAATTGAATAACTAGTTTCTATAAGCAACTTGCTGCAAAGAACCATTTTAAGACTGCTTTATCCATCTGTATTTCATAATTCAGCAGGATTCTTCTGTTTTCAAAATCAACTAAAAAATTTGTAATCTGCTGCCACATACATGTTGATACTAGACAAATCCATGAAATAAATATTCAAAATTTCCCAACTGCTCCAGCCATTTAATTTTAATGTTTTCCCCTACAAGAAAGTCCCGTTGTGGTCATTTCTTTGACAGTCTATCCAGGTTACTTGGTATCTTGGAAGAACACCTGCTTGCTGCAGGCAGGCAAAGCCAAACCTTTGAATGATGCTGCAGCTGTGGCCTTGTTAAGGTCCGGAGACTGGCAGCCTGAGAGCGCATACAGATGCGTGTGAGGCAACACACAGGCAAATAACACAGATTGCAATACCCTCAAGTGTCATTTATGTACTTGTCCTCGTGTAAAACTATAAAACTATTTCAGAATGATAGTGATGTATAATGTTTTCCAGTAACAATAGTACCTGTCCCTTAAAGGCTGGCATATCTACTTAGCCTGCTAACTAATTTAGTGCTTTCTGTTCCACAATGTCTAAGGTTTTTCAGACAAACCCACGGAGTCCCTATCCTGACTCACACTGAAAGATGTGTGCCTAGATTTGAAATTTATCATGCAGAACAGGGTGATAATGATATTTTTGCAGAATTGCTAGTTTTCAAAAGGGGAACCTTTTCACCTCCGCTAACCCCACTGACACATGGCTTGGAGTTCTGCACACCCAGAATGCTTGCTGTGGTCACAGGGATAGTTTTTAATAACTTTTTTTTTTTTAAATCTCTCGACCAAAGGCCTTGGTCCTCAGTGTACAGGCTATTCCAAAACAAATGAAAATGAAGGAAAGTTTAGTACTTCACCACCACCACCCCAAATATGCTTGACAGTTAAATATCCTTGAAAGTGCAAGCATCTCAGTTGCTTTCAGTACAAATTGCATTATTTCCTTCAGTCTTTCTTTTTGTAGGCAGATGAGACACTGAACTTGGAGGGATTTTTAATAGACACCAAGACTCTATTACTGGACAATTTTTAAATATAATAAATAAGCAGGAATACCAAACAAGCCTTGTCTACTACTGGATGTTTTGCTGGTCTCCCCAGTAGCCATTTGGAGATTAACTAAATGTCCAGTAATCAGTCAGGTTTCGCCTGGTAGGGTAAAATAGTAGTTTTCTGTCAAAAGCATCTTGCAGTATTGACATGCAATCCTTTATAAATCAAATCAAAAGAGAAGGTTTAGAAGAGACAGATGAAATGGAGGTAATCAGCTTGTACATCACACTTTTCCTCCATCCCTGCCTGCTTCATTTTAGTTAATATTCAATGCACAGGAGAATATTTCAGGAAAATCAGATGTCATCACCATGAAGCAGTTGGGCCAGGAGCACAATTTGCTTTTGCAAACATGTTCACACTGCTGTGTCTATGCTCCCCATTTTCACATCTTGATTCTCTTTTTTATGACTAATGCTGTAGTCACTCCACGACAGTTTTTAAAAATGATAGCATTAAATGTTGGGTAGGCCAGGGCTGTTGCTATTCTTATTTAAAAGCTCTTTTTCACTTGAGGACCTAGGATCTGGATGATGTTGATTTCTGCCATCCTGTTTTTACTTCTCCCTCTCGAGGCAGCTCTGGGTTTTTTTTCCCTCTCCCCTCTCTGCACCCCAGTCCCTCCTACACTTACATATATATATATATATATGTGTATATATATA
>NW_010306925.1:918-8214 GCF_000700745.2 Antrostomus carolinensis | reverse complement strand
GTTAATATTTACTTATTTTTTAAACTCTGTTGGATTTGAACTGGAGTATCGAGGCCTGAGATTTTTACCAGCTTTGACATTTGATACGTCTTCAGCTTTTTGGACAAAGTGTGATCCGAAACATTTCCTACATCTAGGGTTTTAAACTGATATGTGCAAGAGAAAAAGTTATTTCAGGAGGATTTGAGGCATCTGTCTTGCTTTACTGTACTTTTGTCTTGTCATTTTGACGTGATGAATTTCATTTCCAACTTGGAAGAAAACAAGGAAATGCTCTGAGATAGGATTTTTAGTTTTATTCTTCACATGCTTCTTAGTAAATCAGAGGGTAATATGCATGTTTTTGTAAAATATTTGTTTAATGCATTTCATCTCAGTGTTCAAGTTGTTTCTAGAATGTGCATTCCTAGTGATTTTTTTTAGTCTAGAATCCCTTTTGTTTGGAGTTTAAATAGGTTTAAAGAAAATTCTGAAAATGAAAGACAGAAAAAATAATGTAGCAAATGAATCATATGAGAAAACTCTGTGGAAAAATTCAATAGTCCTCATTTAACTCCTAATTGGAACATTTTATTGAAAGATCATCTCCCTCAATTCTAGTTTACCATGAAACAAATAAATAGAAAATTTATGCTGCTGACTGTATTTGATCTGCTCTCATTAAAATATCTACACCTGATTGTAATTCCTGATGTAATAATACAGATTACAATGAAGTGAGAGAGAGCATGGAGGGGAAAAAAACATAACGAGGCGATAGTCTGGAATGGTCTGAAGATCTAAAATTGGCTGGAGTTTATACAGAGTTATTTTTCATGGCTGCTAAAGAAGTTGGAATAATGGAGTCATCCTGAGCCCTAAAAATCATTGAAAGCTGGTTCCCAAGTTAGAAAATAAAAAGTATGCTGTGGAATCATGACTTATACTACAGCTGAGAAATGTTAAAAATGGGTGCTTCTGTGATACTTTTTTCTTTTTTACAAAGTCATGTAGTCTTTACAAGAGTAATCTTACTTTTTATTCGAGGGAACGTTTAGTGATATATTTCTTTGGGACAATTAATTTTATAAAAATCCCATTTTGAGATTTCCAGTGAAATATCTCCTGTTGATTATAAAGTGAACCTGAATTTCATGTTGCATGAAGACTACAGTGAAGTATTTAAAGTTTGAAGGTGGTAATACAATGAGTTTCATAGAATCATAGTATGGTTTCGGTTGGAAAAGACCTTTCAAGCCCATCCTAGTCCAAGCCACCTGCAATGACCAGGACCATCTTTAACCAGGTTGCTCAGGACCACGTCCAGCCTGACCTTGAACACGTCCAGGGATGAGGAATTTTATTGAGGTATTGTTCAGGACAGGAATCCAGAAATTGTGTGTAAATGCATAGTGATCTTCTGTGGCCAGCACCAGCTTTAAGGCCCTTTTTAGGTCTCAAGTTGCATCAACATCAAGAGTTGTGTCTTGGAAGTACATGGACTTCAGAATTTGAGTAAGTAGTTAGCTGCAGATAAAGTATTTTGCATCTTTTTTTGGCTGGAATTTCTGTAGCCAAATACTTTCAGCTATGGCAAACCAGTGCAAGAGAATTTAGGAAGCAAAACCAGATTATTGTGCTTAACTGTGGATGTTTGGCAATGATGAATTAAAAGCTGGAGCTTTAAAGGAAATAGATGCATGTACCACTGTATTTTAAAATACATTTAAAAGTCAACATAATTTAATATTGTATTAACAATATGGTAGTATTATTAACAAGAGCAAATGGTCATTCTCCATCTTAGATGGCAGTATCTCCTGATAGTGCTTAAAAGAATGGAATCAATTCATATATTGCAAAAATGTGAGAATCTTAAGACAGGATCATGGTATCTGTTTAAAATGATGGATCCTAGTTCAGTGAAGGCATATAATCTTCAATATAAACTTCTACCATGTTTAATACCAGCGAGACTGATTCACAAGTGGAGTTCTAATGTACAATAGAAAGTGTTTGCCAGACTGAACAGTGAGAAGGAGCTATACCTGTTTGCAGCAGGTGAGGCCATGTGAGAAAAGAAGAATGCAATTACTTAAACTTGATTTGCCCAAGCTGTGAAAAGCAACACGTGCTGCCTCATAAAATGATGCAGTTTTCACTTTGAAATGCTGTCTGTTGTGTCAGTAAGTGACCAGATAATTCTCTACTCCATGCCGTGAAGGAGCAGAAGAGGAACTCAAGTTGGTGAAGCTGCAAAAGGCAAAGAAAGAATGTGGGGATAGGAGGGAAGGGTTGTAAAAGTGATACTAGTTGAAAAAATGTGAGGGTTTTTTGGTGTGCATATCTATACCATACAAACACTAATTTATATACATATGTATATAAATGTGCTCATGTCATGGTCAGGGCTTGTATCTACTTAACCTAAAAATTTCCATTCAGAAGCAGAAATGAAACTGTGCAAAGCAGTCCTTATTTCCAGCATTGCTAAAGTGATTTCTCAGACTAAGGTTTAGTGGCATTGGCTTTGGTCTTGCAGGGAACTATGATCCTGATCCAGTGAAGTGTGTAAGGATGTATTTGATTTATACAAATAACCTCTTTATATTAATTTTATACTGAAATTTAGGTGTATATGCAAGTGCCTAACTGGATTGGGATAAAAATACTCATTGCTTTGCTGAACTGAGAGCACTGAGGCAAGAAATAACCATTTCAAGGGGTGAAGCAAACATCAGTGTTACAGCTCCGAGGCAGGGTCCTGCCTAAATGTAATTCAGTCTGATATCTGGCTCAGAGTATTTGGCATAATTTTGATATCTGGGGCTTACAGCTCTTGTATTGTTTTGAGTAGTTCCTCTGTTAGCAGGCAAGGTGAAAAGTAGCTGATTTCCTTCCAATTTAAGTTAGATGAGAGAATGGCAGTTTTGGGGTTTTTTGTTTGGTTTAAAAAAATTAAATTAAATTAATTTATTAAGCATAAATAAATGTGTTAATATGCTTTAGCCCCCTTCCTCCACATACTGCTTTGGGGGGGAAGAAGTAAAAAAAAAAGTCATTTTTCAGGGCCACACTGACTTACCCAGGGCATGTGACAAAACATTATTGTAGTAAGGTGATATGTGGCTAAAAGCGTATCTGTCAAAAACATAATTAAGGCAAATGGAAGCCTTTATTAATGAAACACATTGAGAGGCCAATGCAGGAGGAAAATGTGGTTTGAGAATAATTATTTGAAAGCAAAATCATCAAGGCTTATTCTGTGAAGTTAAAAACAGTTAGGCAGTCAATGACAGCTTGAAATTAAAAGCAAGTAAAGGATTGCAAATCAATGACAATAAAAAGTGCACTAAGCTAATGGAGCCCTTGTTTCAAATGGTAAATGAGAGTTTTGAATTCCAGAGTCAACCATCAGCCATGGCCCTTTTCATTACCAAGTGGCAGCTCTGCCATTTGAGCTTCCACCGCTGTACTGGCTCAGCTGGGTGCAGCTTTGATCCATGAGTCTATTTGCTGTGCCTTTCGGGGGTAGGGAAGTGGGAACTCATTACTGGAAAACACCCCAGTGATTTGGAAGATCAATTTTCGTGTCACCAGCTGACCCCTGAGGTTCAGCATCCACCCTTTGAACAGAAAATTAAGTAAAACCTGAGATCTTTTCCATGTTGCTCTTTCAAAAGGATCTAAAGCTACTAGAGGATGTCCAGAGGAGGGACACAAAATTGGGGAAGGGTTTAGAGGAGAAGCCATATGAGGAGAGGCTGAAGTCACTTGGGTTGTTCAGCCTGGAGAAGAGGAGACTGAGAGGAGATCTCATCATGGTCTAGAACTTCCTCCCGAGGGGCAGGCGCTGATCTCTTCTCTCTGATCACCAACGAATGCCAGGAGCAGAGGAAATGGCAGGAAGATGTGGCAGGGGAGGGTGAGGTTGGCCATGAGGAAAAGGTTCTTGAGGCAGAGGGTGGTGGAGCACTGGAACAGGCTCCCCAGGGAGGTGCTCATGGCACCAAGCCTGACAAGATTCCAGCAGCATTTGACCAAGGCCCTCAGGGACATGGTGTGAATGTTGGGCTTGTCCTGTGCAGGGACAGGAGTTGGACTCCATGATCCTTGTGGGTCCCTTCCAACTCACAACACTCTAGGATTCTGTGATTCGACTGATTTAATGGGTATACCTGTTCACAGGCACTTCTGTCTTCTATTCTCTGTGTAGAATAAATGCTTTTCCTTGTCGTGAGGAAACAGCTTGATGGTTTTCTTAATCCTGTCTCTTGCTTTTAGCTCTGTGCTGTTCCCATAATACCCTGGACCACTGATGTTTGATGCGTAGGAGTTAAAATAATCAGAATTGATTGGAATATTCAAGATAAAATAGTGCCGGATTATACCATAGGAGAAAATCCTGCAGACAGAGGTGCTTTAGTCTCCCCTCCCCACTCCCTCCCTACTTCCTTAGAGTGCTACAACCATCGTCCCCTGTAAGGCAGTTCTGATAGTTTTTCCTCTTAATTACTTTTAAAATATCTTATTTAGAGAAACAATCAGGAGTGCTCTGTGTATGCTGATATATTCATGCATATGCTTTGAGATAGCAGCTGGCTTGTATGAATAATTAGTTTTGTTTCTCAGGATAAATAAAGAATGATTCAACCAATTATTATGCAAGGATTCCTGTTTATGGAAAAAAAGAAGATAAAAAGATTTAATTATGAATCAATTCATATGGCAAAGATAGTTATTTAATATAAAAATACACAGGTAAACTCAATTTAAGCCACTTAACATTACAGATAGTGACCTCACTTTTATCTGCAATGGTCAAGGCATTCCCTCATATTTTGAGATCTAGGTTCTGTGTAGCTTTTTGATTTTTCAGTGACTTACTTTGTAGAATGATCCCTAAATTTTATGCTTTAAAGTGCTTTACACATGTCATCTTCCTTTTAATATTTGTCTTCATATGAAGTATATTTGTTTTCTGAATGTACCTCTAAGTAGAAAAAGTGATTCTTTATATGGTTTTAGTAACATTCACTGGAGAGAAGTGTAAATATTCACCTAAATTCCTGCTCCAAACATGTATATTAAAAAGTATCCAAAAAAAATATTGAGAAATCATTCCTGATTATGCTTTTGGGTATTCACTTGCTTCAGCTCAGGAAGAATTGGATTCAAAGGATATCATTTGAAGAAGAGAATTAAATCTGAAACTAACTGAATGGTAATATGAATTCATTAAAATTTTCTGGGGTTTTTTGGTGTTGTGGGTTTGTTTTGGTTTTTTTTTTTTTGGATGAACAAATTAGCTGAAAAATAAAATGTGAAGATAGCCAACCTGTTATCAGTTTTTCAGAAGAATATTTCTGTGTCTTCAGAGAAAAAATAAAAATAAAAATCACAGCTGTTAGAAGAGTAGGTAGGTGGAAAATGTCTGTGTTGGTAACCTTTGGAGCCCTGCTTTTAAGAGCAGTTCATAGGAAAACTTAAATGTACTCTTGCTCTCTGAAGAGGGAGGCGAAGATTTTTAGATCTGTTAATGTCCAACTTTTAGGCTTTCTTCTGTCAAAGAATTTGGGAAGTAAACAAATATGTTCTTCCTTAGCTAGTTGCAGTTGAAGTCCTTACTTCTTTCACCTGTTCCATCTTAGTCCCTCCAATGTTCTTCAGTATTTCACGGGAAGACACTGTGAGTTTCTCTCTGAGTGACCTTAGTTTTTCGTTACCACGGATTAAAATCTTTTTAGTTCTTTATGCTGAAGCTTTTCTTTGCACTGAACCAGAACAAAACCAGCCACCTTGCCCATTATAGCATCTCAGATATCAGATGGCAACTGTGGAAATATTACACCTGGATAGTTTGGACACCAGAAGCTTCAGTGATAAATTTTCTATCTTGGAAAACATTATCTCATATGTTTTTTCCAAGATATTTATCTCATATAAAACTATAAAACAATTATAGTATTATGGAAAATGTTCTTATTTTTGTTTTTAACAAGGCCGTCTAACGTTTCTGCAATGAAAGCATGAGGAGAAAAAAAACGGTTGTGAAAAGACAAACACAAGTTTTTATTCTAAAAACATTAGAAGCTTTTTAAAATAAATATTTCTGTGAGCATTTTTCCAAAGTGACTATAAAATAGTAATAACAACTCATTCTCTACTCTTCTGTTTAATATGTGGTAGACAGCTGTTCTGTTATCATGTAAAATACTGGAGGAAGTAATAATTGGTGGAAATAATGGGAATTACCTTGATATTGTCTAAATAGCTGACATTCAGATCCTTGGCATTATTTGGACATTTAATTATTGCTAAAATTGGGAGGTGTTATATGCCTAATTCTTTCAGCCTTGGATTTGATGATTGTCCTGTGCAACCTGCTCTAGGTGACCCTGCTTGAGCAGGGGAGTTGGACCAGATCACCTCCAGATGTCCCTTATGACCTCAACCATTCTGCAGTTCTGTGACTCTCTGATTCTGTGATTTTCTGTTGTTCTTTCGACGTAGACGTCATGAGTCTCTGATGATGAGTCCATAGAGATGTAATTTATCCAAATTTGAGACAGACATACAGGCACATGTGGTCACGCATGTACACGTACATCTACGTGCTGGCTGTCTTACATGTTGAAATATTAGCATAATTTTGGAATTGTTTAGTGAGGAAATGGGAATTTCAGCAACGACATGAGCAGTATTGTCATTGATTCCAGTGGCAGTAGTACTGAGGTCTGTTAGGAGTTTTAATTAATATTACTGTTCTGTATATAGGATTAAAGGAGGACAACTAAAACTGGGAACTCAAAGACAAAGTGGAGTTGTATTTCTGGTTTAACTGGTGGCTCTCTTTGTGACCTGGGGCACACTGTTTTAATTATCTATGCCTTCGTTTTCCAATTTGTAGAACCCAGATAATAAAATGTACCTACCTTGCAGGGATGTTGTGAGTTTCAATTAGTGCTTGTGAAGTGCTCCGAGCTCCACAGATAAAAGACACCACAGCAGTAGGAACTATTATTATTGTTATATCATTATAATATGGGTTAGCTTAGCCCTGTGACATTAATCTTCATTTATCAAGGGACTTATAACTCACCCCTCTTTTTTTGCATTGTAATTTTCTCTATATACTGAAGGTGTATGTCATGTTGGCATATAACCATGCTGAATTTTTATATCTAATACCTGAAGGGGGCCTACAAGAAAGTTGGGGAGGGACTTTTTATAAGGGCAGTTAATGATAGAACAAGGGGAAATGACTTTAAACTGGAAGAGGGGAGATTGAGATTAGATATTAGGAAGAAATTCTTG
>NW_010306925.1:0-876 GCF_000700745.2 Antrostomus carolinensis | reverse complement strand
GGAGGCGGGGGCTGCCCCTCCCTGGAAGTGTTCAAGGCCAGGCTGGATGAGGCTTTGAGCAACCTGGTCTAGTGGAAGGTGTCCCTGCTGATGGCAGGGGGGTTGGGACTGGATGAGCTTTAAGGTCCCTCCCAACCCAAACCATTCTGTGATTCTATGATCTAGATGCAGTTTGTATTCATGAAACAATTTATATATTTTTAAAGCTGCTGGAAATAATTCTTGCTCATTGATTGTAGTGATTTTACTCTTGACTGATGTTATGTTTTTTACCTGTCTTTAAAAAGTATCGTAATTAAGTAATAAATAACTTATTTCCTTGGTTTTTAAGTGGGGCTCAAATCCAGTGTTGTGCCATGTGGCATTATTGCATTTTTTTGAAGTGTATCAGTATGAAAATCATAACATGGCCACACTTTGTTCAACATATGTTCAACTGCATTGTTGCATATCAAACATTAGGACATTCTTCCTTCCCGTTGAAGAATGAAACTTATTTACACCTCACAGTGCCTAATATATTACCATTATTGTACCTGAAGCAGAGAAATGTTACTAGCAGGGTTTGTGGCACAGCATTTGCTTTCATGGCTATGTCCCTCAGATATTAATCAAACACAGTGTGTAATGCCATAATAAGAGTTTTGAAAGGAAAAAGCTGTGTAAAGTAGTGGCAACTACTACACCAGGGGATGTGGTGTCAACCGAGTGATGTTCTTGCCTTACGTGTCACAGATCATCTTGAATAGCTGGTAACACGCATCTCTCCATCATGTGTACATCATTAAGCTTCAACAAGCAATGTCTGCAAAATTATTGTCACTTTGTTTTGTTCCTATTTGCTCGAAATGCTTTATGGGCCATTTATTTTGCTGA
>NW_010306924.1:0-5126 GCF_000700745.2 Antrostomus carolinensis | reverse complement strand
TGTGTTTGTGCTTGGGGTTGCCCCCACCCAGATGGAGGATGCACTCAATCCCACTGTCCATGTGCCTGGTAAAGATGTTTCTGGTGCCAGTACAACCCCTGAGGGGACACCACATGTCACTGGTCTCCACCTGTATGTCCAGCCCTTACATTGGTTGAGCAGCTCCATGCCATGAGCTCCTGCCAGGGCTCCCGCGTGCCTTCACTAGGCAGGGCCTTGCAGAAGCAGCGACTGTCGCACAGTCTCGTTATCTGATGCTCTCACAATAATTTATTTTTTTGTTCATGGCAGAAATCAGAAGGAAAATCGGCAGTTTTATTTGGGAGCAGGCGGGTGATTCAGTTGCAGAACAGGTAGGATGAGAAATTTGTACTACAGGAGGTGGAGCTTAAAAAATACCAGTTGTATGAACTTTGGGCAGCCTGGTTTTCACCCGAGACCCTCAGCCCAAATATGGGATCAAATCTTGTGCTTGCTGTGCTGCGGGTCCCTCCCAGCGGGACAAGCCAGGGGTGACAGCACCGCACTGAGCACGGGACACGGAGGAGTGATCTTCTCCCTCACCCCGACAGACGTCCCATCTCCCTGGCACATCCTTTCAGGGATGCCAGTGGCCGAGATCTGAGCTCAACCCTTTTGTGCAGCATTTTTCTTCCCCATGTAGCTCCAAGACGCTGGCCTGCTCTCACAGTTTCTCAGTATTTTTGAAGCAAAAAATGAGATTAGATTTAAAACTTGATTCTAAATTATGCTTGAAATTACAAGTCTTAAAAAACCCGCTCTCTCAGACCAGGTCTCTAGTGCTTTGTGGGGTAGCCGGGGCAAAGTTTTAACTCAAGTCCGTTGATACTCGCAGCACGATCAAAATCTGGAGATGGCGAGAGAAGGCCGTGAAGAAGAAGTGGAGGAAGATGCACTAGACCTGGCCAAAAGGTACTTTCCTGCCCTGGGTGGTTGGATTTGGACACTCTTCCCAAATTTTGAGATCCCCGAGGCATTAGAAATAACACACAGATTTTTTTTCCCACCCCAATACAGCAGCGAAGAAGAAACAGGTTCCAGCGCTCCCACCCACGGGGAATTTCCGTACCGTGCCCTCCGGGAATACCCGATGAGTAACATGGTGACAGGTAACGTTTGGCGTTGGTAGATTTTTAGGAGTGGAAAATGGTGGATGAAGCAGGGGCTCCCCTGTCCTCGTTTCCTCCTGACACTTCCAGCAGTGGAAACGCGGGAGCTCAGGATTCCCCGCCCCCCGTTTTCCCCTCGTAGGCTACGCCTCTGCTCGCGACATGAAGAAATACGTCGGAGAGCTCCGCGATTTCATTCCCGGCACCTCGGGCTACACGGTGTATTGGATCCAGAACGAAATTAACATTTATTCTGACGTGAAGACTAAAACAAAGAGAAAATTTTAAGTAATAGGGCTGTTTGCATCAAAAACTTAAAATTCTAAGAGCTGCCAGAGTGCTACTGGTTGTGTTTGGAAATTCAACCATGCCGTCAATTCAAGCCCGTGATGCCTCCTTGCTCACTTTTTTCTGCAGATTGATGGTTAGTTTACCCATTTTCCCCGTGTTTTAGTTAAGTAGTGAAGAGGTTGGTGGTATCGAGCTGCAAATTCTGAGTTGAATCTCGGCAGTACGCAGGGATTTATGAATTATGCAGCTTGGCTTATCCTGACTGCAGCTCAGCGCGCTCCGTCTGGATCGTCACATTTATTGTAAACATTTTCTTCCTGAAATAGCTAAAATTCCACAGTAAACTTAAATATAGACATTTCTTCCCAAAACACAAAAGCTTTGTCTTTTTATTTGTACTGGGGAATTCAAGATGTGGCTGTGGACAGTTGATGGAGGCCCGGAGTGCCCCTGTCTGCAGGTCACAACACTGGATGGTGCCTACAGCAGCAGTGGAGATCTTTAGGTCTCCTCCACCTCCAAGCAGAGCCTCTGCATAGGACAGGAGATTTGGAAGGTGAACCCCAAAACTCTTCCTTGCTGGTTGCACCTTGAGGAAATCGCTGGATGGAACATCTCGCTGGAGGAAGGACAGCACAAGCCTCGCCAGGGCTGGTCTCCACAGGAGAGCTTCACTCCCCTCCTGAAGCAAACCACTGACAAGACTTTTTCCTTTCATTTAAGCACTTAGAAGTGGCCAACGCCCTTATAAACAAAAGCAACTTTTATTCTGGCACAGCACGACCCCCGAGCTGTCCACTCCCAGGAGGCACAGGCAAACCCAGGAGGCGCTGAGGACCAGGAGCTCCAGCAAGCTCTGAGGAGCCACCACAGTTGTCCTCTCCTCCTAGAAGATCCTATAAAATCACACCTTTGCACCTCACACCCCAAACAGCCAGGAAATTACCCAAAAAGACGCCGCCAGACACGAAGGTGTTGAATCCTCCTCACGCTCTGAAGCCCTGGATACCTATCTGGGACACGGCACCCTGAGGAACCAGCCCTCCCTCCTCATCCCTGGGGACGCGGCTTCCAAAGACCAGGCAGGCCGAGATGGTTTCCTCACGTTTATTGGAAAAGCGAGACAGAGGGACCGACTCAGAGCGCTCCTCGGGGCGTTTTGAAGTTCATCCCCACTGTCGGCTGCGTCACCTGCAGGTTGGACAGGCTGCCGAAGTCCTGGAAAACAGCATGGCATTGGGGTTGGGGTTGGTCACCCCTGCCCCTGCCCACCACCCGCGCCCAACCCTGCAGAGGAGCAGTAAAGTGCTGTGGTGGCTCAAAGGGTGGATTCAGGTCTCCAGATGAAGACAGGAGATGACCACCCCACTTTGGAGATCAGTTCATCAGTGGGGGGAATCTGGTCTTTTTGGGGGCACACCCAAGTTCATCTCCATGAGGTAGGTCAACACCCTTGGGTCAGCACCCCAGGGTGCTGCAGGAGGAGGGGAGGGCAGGGAGCACCCACCCTGCTAGCGGGATCTTGGGCAAAGCCACCCTCTCTTTTCCCAAGAACCATACAGGAATTAATCCATCTGCAGGTCCCATGGTGGTGGGACCCCCACCACGTTCCCAGAGCACTGAAGCCTTCAGCCAACACCATCAAGCCCCTCAAGGCAGTGGGAGCATGCCACCCATCTGGTAAGGGGGTGGTTGGTGCCACTCACCAGGAGCTTCAGCATCTCCTTGGTGTCTGGGTCCACTTCGATGATCTCCTGGTCAAGGGCAGAGACCTGGGGATGGAGGAGAGACAGGATGTCGTCAAACTGGGCCCCACACACCCACTCCAGTCCCATCCCACCACAAACAAGATCTCGCTGCCCATGGTGGGGAAAGGCTCCAGCAACAGAATGAGCCAGGAGGACCCCAACAGAGCCCAGCTCTCCCGCCAAAACACCACAAGGCCACCCGGCAGCAGAGAGGCCCCATGCAGGGAGAAGAACCTGTTTTAGGACACATCTTTGGAAACCTGAGGCCTAACCAGCTCCACACCAACGCTGCCGAGAGGAGCTGGGCTCAGGTCTACAACTGCACAGGTCCTGGTGATCACCAACACTCGCCCTTGCCCAAACGTGAGTCCCCAAGGTCAGAGCCTGACCACCGTGGTGGCAGACAGCAATGCCAGGTGACCGCCTGGGCTGTCCCACCCTCAGGACCTGAGGTCTCCAGCTCTTTAAGCCCAGAGCAACCTCCTCCAACCCCCTCCAGACCCCAAACCTTGACCTCCACACGCTTCCTTCCCCAAGAGGCCACATCAGACCTGATGTTTTGTAAGAAACTGTGAATAACGTGGGTTCAGCTAACGTTGCATCGATAGCTACAGGTTGGGATCCCTCCAGGGATGACTTCTCCCACCAGGACCACCTCATCCTGCCTTCCACAGGCAGCTGGAAGGTCACTACGTAAAAAAAAGTTGCCCCAACCGGTTCCTCCAAGCTGTGCCAACACCTAAAATCTGGGGTGTTGAGGCATCTGCGAGAGGATCTGGATGGAGCTGCTGGTGCTTCACATGTCATTTCTGGCCATCAGGAGTGAGGGAGTCAAACTAAGCCCTGGTCTCTCGTGGAGAGCCGTGTCACCTGGCTCTGAGCTATGAAACCAAGGAGGCAACGCAGGTGGAGGGGACAGTACCAGCCCACCTCACCACACTGCTGAGGTTCCCATGACATCTTACCATCATCCCTGTTCCTCCCAGATCATCACTAAACCTTCCATGCAACCAAACCCCAGCAGCTCTACCAGAAGCCAATCAGGGAGTTGTGGAAGAGGGGTGAGATGCACCACGTCTGAAGGCTGCAGGGCTTGAGAATGAACCCAGACACAGGACACGCTTCTGGAGCTCCTCTTCCAGCACCATCAGCAACCAGGTGATGGTGAGATCTCAACCCCTTTCACCAATTCCCCCTCTACAAGGCCAAAATCCACCTCAATTCTCTTCCACTCAAACCCTCCTCACTCCTCCTGGTCAAGGTTTTGTTTTTAGGAAATCTGAGGTCACTAACGGAGGAGACACCTCGAAGCAGGACAGACAGACACCCAAGTGGACACTCGAGCGCAGCCAGAGCCTCACCTCGGGGACGTAGTTGTCCCTCCTCTCTCTCTCCTCCTCCTGCAGTTTGATGGAGATGCCTCGGACAGGTCCTCTCTGAATACGCTTCATCAGGTGGGTGACATACCTGTGGGGGACACAAAGGTCCATCCAGGGCTTCCCCACGCTCCCAGAGCCTGTATCTCCCTTCCCCACCCTCATGCTCCCAGAATCACAGCAGGCTGAAGAGATGGAGCCTCCACTGGCAACCTCATGATGTCCCACCACCAACCATGGCTATGTCTCACTACTGACAGTGGTGACGTCCCACCATGGACATAGTGATGTCCCACCAATGACCATGGCAATGTCCCACCAATGGCCATGGTGATGTCCCATCAATGACAATGGTGATGTCCCACCATTAACCATGGCTATGTCTCACCACTGACAGTGGTGACGTCCCACCATGGACCACAGTAATGTCCTGCCACCAGCCCCGGGTGATGTTCCATTACGGACTGTGGTGATATCCCACCACTGACCATGGCACTGTCCCACCACCAACCCTGATGACATCCCACCATGGACCGTGGTACTGTCCCACCACCAGCTCTCATAATGTCCCACCAGGAACC
>NW_010306923.1:0-3558 GCF_000700745.2 Antrostomus carolinensis | reverse complement strand
GAGGCTCCCCCGCCGCCCAGCCGGCGTTGGGCCCCGGGACCCTAAATTAGGTACGGTGCTTCCCAGGGTAACCGTGAGAACGGTCATAAGGCGCTCCGGCTTCTTACGGGTTCGTTCTCCGGGGTTGCTCATACATCCCCCAGGAGAGCACTGAAGGAATTCCCTAGCTACCCAAGTTCATTTTCTTTATCAGAGGCCCAGATGTCTTCTGCTTTCTTGTTATCACTAAAATACTACAATTATTTAGCTTTGGAAAACTATGACGTGAAGCTATAACAGCCCTTTCATACCAAGTCTTCCACAGGTTGTGTCTATGGCTTAGCCCTAAGGTAAATACTGCGTTGACATTCACACTGGAAAACTGCGTGTTGTCATAACCCCAGGCAGAGGTATCACAATTGTAAACACCCTTCATAGCAATCGAGGCACACAGACTCAGAACCCGATATAAACTCATACAACATTACGTTCTGTATCAAGTGGGCCGCTGCAGAAAAGCGTACCAGAAAGTTACGCAGTCATTCCTCACCCTCAAAGCTTCCGTGCAGAGGAGGGAGACACACTTCTTTGCTCCCTCTCTGTAAATGATAGATTTTACTGTTTGGAGGTGTGACAGTTTTACTCGCAGGTGCTGTGAGATTCACTGATTATAATCACGTTAGAGCTCCAGCATCAATTCCAATTTGTAAGGCACTGCTGAGCCTGTAAGGGCTTAACTTGAAGCAAATCAGCAAGGTTTTTTGGTTTTTTTTAGTTCTGAGTTGTATAATGTCATAGTGGTTCTGAGTGCATGAAAAGAACATTTTAAAATGAACAGTTTAGTAATTTTATCTTTAGAATTTGTAATAAGATAAATATACAATGCCCTTCTAAGAAATAAAGTAATTAATTAAAAGTATTGCCTTTTGCAGAGTCATACAAATTACAGTTCAAACCACATGTGAAAATACCTAAGGCTCTTCCTGTGATGTTTGTCTTTCTAGAAGAGAAATTCTATTACAGGTAAGGAAATCCGATTTTATGCAATCAAGCCAGCTGAGAGTCCATGAAATGATACATGATTTCACAACTATTTAGTTACTTTCCTTAACAGTTCCATAAAAACCTGTACCAGGCTGCTAATTATGCATCTGAGAAGACAGTTTTAAGTATCATTTAAAAGTTGCTGTGGTATAGCTTGGATACTTCTTTCCATCTGTTGCTTTGACAAGTTTAAAGTATGCAGTGAATGTGTTAAATATACAACCTGTAAGTGCTCTTCAGTTTGCATCAAGCCATTGATACAGCTTTCACTGAAAGAGCCCTCACCAGTTTGCCTTTCTGAATCACACCATGATTCAGCAAAGTTTCTGCTTGCTTAAAGCTGTTGGTGTCAATAGTCTTATTCTGACTTTAATTGTGTCAATATTTTTTGTCCCTTAGATCTTTGTTGGGATAGAAATATCTTGACTGCAGAGTAATCAGATAAAGTGTAAACAATTGAAAGTATGTGTGAACTGTGCAAATTTTGTACAATTCTTTTATTATTTATTTCCCCCCCCCAAAGATAACTGAATGACAAGGTAGGAAAAACTGGAATCCAAACAAGCTTCCCTTGCTAATTTATCATTCTGGTACATCAGTAGATGAACCAATTAAACTTGTGTCTGTTATTTGTCATTGGTGATCTTTGATGTGTTTGTATGGATGTCATTCAAAACAAAAAATAAATCATTAACTAGAAGATAAAGCACAACATGAAACTGGATATAGTTGAATCAGTTTTGATGCTGAATGCCCTTTATAATCCCCTGCAGTCACTTGTATTTATTTCTGGGACCATTTATTAGCCTATCCTATCCATATATATTATTGTCACCAGATAATTTCTCATAAGGTACAGGAAAGGACAAGATAATTGTCTTAGAACCATAAAAAATATTATTTTCAGTACCACCAGTGGAAGACTATTACAGTTCCCAAGAGACTTGTAATACCCTTCAGTTGATGTCATTAAAACTTCTAACACCCTTTTACTGAGGTTGCTTGAAAGGAGTATCAAATTGGTAACTGTTAAGGTACTAAAATTTTAAGATACTAAAATGTAGTAGATAAAAATATCAAATAGTAAGAGACCTGTATATAGTAACACAAAACGGAGGAGGAACATACAACTCTATTCACTCTTGGTTTGTTACTGTTCACTGAATCCTCAATCCCCATAATCCTTTGTAAGTCTGAGGCAGACAGTTTTTCCTGGGGGGAGGGGTGGGAAATAACATTCTAAGCAAGTCTATTCTAGTAAACTTTTTAAAAATATCACAACTTTCATATTTGTACATTGAATTTATAAAAAATAAGGAATAGCCCAGCAATATCATTTTATCCATTTTCAGACTATCTCTGAACTTCCTTGTCCTTTCTTGTAAGGAGGGTTGTGCCTATTGATAGTCCCATGTAGTACTTGGTGTATATATATATTTCATATATATATATTCATATATATGTATATATATTTCCCCTCCATAATTGGAGGGGAAAAAAGTGAGACACAAGACAAACCAAACAGTATATGTATAGTAGGCAGCCAAATAGCATAGAGCACTGAACATAGATGTAATGGCCTTGATTTCTTCTACATTGTTGATGATGATAGCCAGAATTTGGAAGTGAAGCATACAGGTACTTGTGATGGCAGAATGATTAAGGGACATCTAGAAATACAATGTGCTCCATAAAGAATAGAGTAGAAGGCAAAGCAAGTCACCCAAAGCAGCTAAAACACGGTTTACTTTCCTATTCTCTCAAGTGCATTTTGATTCCATGGCAGGCAATGGATAACCTCTTAATAAGGAGTAAGTGGAAGGACATTTTTTATAAAAATATTTCAAATTAAATTTTAGAGCTCTTCAGTTAGCCTCCAAAAGTACTCTTCAAATATTTATAAATACTTTGTGTTTTCCATGCATAAAGTAACTCTTTGTCTTTAATGTACCTCTTTCAATTTAAGGGTGACTAAATACACAGTGCATAGGGACATCTAGTTCATCAGTTCCCTACAAAACATAGCTCTTTTCCTTTCTAGCAGTAAGTATGGCAAGTGTGCATTCTTACATTATATCAGGAATTTAAAAAAAAAATCATAGAACTAAGTCCACAAAACAGTTACAAGTTACTCTATTTTAACTACTTAGAGAGGCAGTGGAGCTGTCCTAGGAATTGTCTTAACATTTTTTGTTTGATTTAAACAAATAGCTCAAATAAAGTAGAAGGGGCAAAAAGAGGGTGGGAGACACACCAGGAACAGAAGCAAAGCCATTGTCAGGGCACAGCAAGGGCCAGCTGCTCTCTAAGTGCCAGGGAGCAAAGGGGAACCCCCTTCCCCAAGTGCTAGCAAGGCAGAGGCCTTTTTGACTATGACCCACCTGGTGGTACCTGAGCAAGGTAGCCCAGGGAAGGGTGCCAGGATCCCCCAGGAATCCAAATCATCAGGCAAGGTCACAGCAATGAGGCAGGGCTGAGGCCAGGACATCAGTTTGCAGGTCTGGATTACAGAATCACAGAATGATGGGGATTGGA
>NW_010306922.1:1472-5541 GCF_000700745.2 Antrostomus carolinensis | reverse complement strand
TGAGTGAGCCAGTGGGGTTATGGCAGCAGCGCAGTGCCCAGCAGCCATCCCCTGGCATCGTCCCTGGTTTGCCTGGTCAGGGATGTCAGTCAGTGACACTATCATTGTCCCCCCTATCCCTGGCGATGGCTAAATCAATCTCAAAGGCTGGTTCTTGTGCCATGACAAGTGTTTGTGGCCCAACTTTTCTTTGAGGAAAACCAGCAGGTGAGGTCTGACTGAAACTGGTTTGGACTGGAAAGCTCATAGGATGATTTGCCGCCAGGCCTAGCTCAAGTCTCATCACTTGCAAACTGCAGGATGTGTGTCACAGCCATCTCTTCTACAAGACGTGGTTCTGCTGGTTGAACAACCTCCTGGCCTTCAATGCATTACAGAAATAAATGCTGAGATGCACCTTCCTTTATCCATCACCTTGTGCTCAGTCACCTTAGAGAGGTTTGTATAAAATGTTTTTAACTGGGGTAATACCAAGACTTGATTCAACTTTTCATAAAACCCGTGAGATTTCCGCTTTTCCACTTCAATGCCCAGGGACGAGGTGGAGTCACCATCCCTGGAGGTATTTAAAAGATATGTAGATGTGGTGCTTAGGGACGTGGTTTAGCAGTGGACTCGACAGTGTTAGGTTTACTGTTGGACTTCAGGATCTTAAAGGTCTTTTTCCAACTGAAGCTATTGTACGATTCTATGATTTTAAGTATGTCTACACTACATATATAACCACGTAGCACAGAGAATCCCAAATTAACTTTGTGTGACTACCATCTGCCTGCAGGTGCCCTATAGATGATAGCACGCCCGATGAATCGTTTAGTTGGACTGAATTCAGGAAGGAAAGCACACAACACATCCATTCCCTACCATTTCTGTACTGTCCCGTTGTTGTCCACTGGCAGAATAAGATCATTTTTCCTCCAGTATTCCCCTTGCCTGCAGAGCATGCACAGAGCCCGGCTTTCCTTCCAGGGTACCCACACACGGAGCCTTCCACTGCTGCCCTCGCCTGGCGATGCTCTGGGGAAATCTGTGTTTTGTTGTAACTGAAAAGCTTTAAAAAAGGCTTCTCTGAACCCCTGATGTACAGCCACTCAGCTCGGGTAGGCAGCTGAGCTTGTGAGTAGCGACTGCTCCAGCAACAAAGCAATACAAGCAGCCTTGTTTGTGATACAGGAAAAGTGACTTTTCAGGGAAAAAAGGGATAAGGAGAAAAATAGGGCAAGAAAAGGAGTGAGGTGTGAGATAAGAGACTGTGTGAAAGGTTGTCTGTATGTATGTAGGATTATACAGCATGTTTAGATGAGGGGCAGGAGTGGAACATATTGAAGGGAAAAGGCAGCAGCCGTTCTGCAGGAGTGAAGAGTATGGAAGGAAGGGAGGAAAATGGTCTAGAGGAGATGGCTTAGCACTTGTGTCCTGGTTTTGCTAGGACAGAGTTAATTTTCTCCTTAGCAGTTAGAATAGCTGTGTTTTGGTTTCAGTGTAAGACTTGTTATGAGAGGAATGTTGATAAAGGTACTAATGTTATGAGTTGTTGCTGGAGCTCAAGGCCACCGTGTTTGGCTGGTTCACAGCTGCATCAGGACTGGGAGGGAGAAGTGCAGTGAACAGCAAACCCCAAACTGGCATTTGTCTCTGCCAACGAGATATTCCAGATCACAGCACGTCATGTTTAGTTTATTATCCAGGGCTGACCTGAATGGGAGGGATTCTCTCTGGCTTTCGCCCAGGCTCTGGCTCTCCCGGGATTGCGGTTTTGGTTCTCGGATCCTCCGGGATCGTTATCTGGGAACAGGCCGGGCTTGGTCAGCAGGTGGTGAGCAATGGCACTGGGTATCACTCATTTGCATAATATATTACTGTTATCATTATCACTACTACTTTAATATTAGGGGGTTTAAAAAGTTTTATTTCTATTATTAAACTGTTCTTATCTCACCCTACAAGTCTCCTTACCCTTGCCCCCCAATCCTCTCCCCTATCCCCTGGGGGTGGGGGGAAGTGGGTGAACAACTGTGTTGGCTGCTGGCCCAGTGAAACTATCGCAGAAAGAGAAGGGGATGAGGAAGACAAACTGCAAGAAACTCTTTTTGTTAGAAATTTTGCTAGCTGAAACAGGCAGGCATTACAGCTTCCTCTTTTCTCTCCCCACCAACATGTGCTTGAATGCACAGAAACCGGCTTGTTTCTCTCCATTTTCGAGGACTCCTGCCCTCTGAGAGCCTGGGCAGGGGTCAGTGTTTACTTGGTGCAGTCAAAGGGACAAATGGTAGAGGGAGCTGGGGGAGATGAGCATGTGAATGGTTTTACTGGGGAACAGGAGAGCATGACGGGGAGCAGGCAAGAGGTGGTTGTTGGGGTCAGCACAGGAAAGAAGGGATGTCATGGATAGTATGTGGAAGTAACAACATGTGCCACAGGGCACAAAAAAAGGATAGAAATAAAAGAAGATAAAGGGGATGTGGGAAGCAGAGCTGGCAATTCTTCTTTTATTTTGTTTCAGGAAAAGAAAAATGCAGAAAGCAGGAAAGCTTTTATATTCTGGAGTTTAGATGCAGGTATTTGCTGAACGTGGCCATCCCTCCTGCGCGGGGAAGGGTGTGTTACTGGAGGCACAAGAGCCAAAGTGAACCTCTCAGGAAGCATGGAAGGTCATCCCACACCCCCCCTGCCACCACTGGGACCACGCAGCGGGATCTCAGGGATCAGGAATAAATGACCAGTCCAAACAAAGTCTGCCAAGTTTTCCTCTCCTCCCCCTGCCCCTCCAGCCTTGCAGTGCATCCACAGCCACCAAGGGGTGCTGCTGCCCAGCTCCAGCCTCCTGCAGGGTTTGGGCTGATGAACCTGGTGGGAATTCAGCCCTCAGCAGGATTTCTGGAAGCAAATAGCATTGACTCTCCACTACAGAGAACGGGGTTTATTAGGCTGTGTGGTTTCCTCAGTGAGCAGTGCACACGGGCACAGAGACCGTCTTACACATTGCACTGAACGAAGAGGGCTTGTTCTGGACCCCTCTTTCTTGGATGGGCAGCGTGGGGTGAACCTGCAGGGTGAGGGGTAAGGTCTTTTAACTCTTCCAGCTTGCTCTGAAACAATGCATTAGCTGAAGTACATGTCCAGGCTCTCTCACTTCCTCAGCTAGATCTCAGAGAAAGGAAAAGGATCCTCTCTGTTGTGGTGCAATATGTCTAGGGTCTCCCAGCATCCTTGCATAACAGGGGTAAGAAAGTGTTGCCATTAGTTCTCCTTTTCAACTCGTGCTTATTTACATTACAGAACCGTTAAAAAAGCAGTAATACATCTCACCATCGACTGTAAAACAATCTCACCCTAGACTGAGCCAGTTTACTCCCTCCAGGGGTTGGCCAGTTCATGGAACGATCTTAATTTCAGCCTGGTTGGCATATGACAGGGCACAGGCTGAATCTAGGGGCCGTGTCTCCGAGGAAGGTGTCTTTTAGCCAGAAGATGGGCAAGGTCTCCATGCTGGCCAGTGTATCACCATGCTCTGCGTGCTCCCTTCATAGCTGGCTTTGCCCTGAGCCAGCGCTCTCTTTCGATAGCACGCTTGTTGGATGGGCTGGACAAGGTTTCTCTTCAGACACACAGTCTAGCTACGCGCTGGGCCAGGCTTCCTGTCTAGATCACGCAGTCTCTCTGTGAACAGAAACCTTTCTTTGTCCAGATAACCCTTAGGGGCCGTGCAATCTTGCTGTGTGTAGCGCTTGATTTCTGAGCCAGGCCAGCTCTCCCCAGCAGAATGACAGCCAGAGTGATTAAAGTCACTCGCCGCCCCGCGTTTGACAGAAGAGACTGACCTGTGAGTCAGCTCTGGCAAAAGCTGAAGGACTCAGCGCTTTGAAGTGCCAACGCTTGGTGCCACATGAGACCCACCATGCAAATGGTTTCTAAAAATGTTGGTTAGATATCATCCTGAGGAGATACCAGCCCTGCCAAACAAAGCAGTGCGACTGCTATTAGGAAACAGCACACCACGCAGACCTTTGCTGAACCCAAAAAGGTGTCGTGTGCTTATGCATAATGCATTTATTTGTTCTCATCCTCA
>NW_010306922.1:0-1440 GCF_000700745.2 Antrostomus carolinensis | reverse complement strand
AACCTTTCATCGGTGTATTTTTTAAAATATAGGTAAAATTAGTATAGCATTGGCCTGGCATTCAGCTACAAGTCCTTTTACCTTTTTAACAGCCACCACGCAGGCAGTGGCAAGGTAAGCTTCCTCTCTGCATAACCTGTTAGGGACCAGAAATGTTGTTCCATTTTCAATCAGAAAACCTTGCTGCTCGATCTGCATGCTGAGGAAGCTGTTACAAGGGCCAGCTGTGACACTGCCTTCTAGGGTGTAGAGAGATGGGCGGTAGGACTGGCCTGAGAACAGTGTAATCCAAAACATGGTTGTATCCAGCACAGATACCTGGAATTGTGTCAGCATCCATGTCCTGACTCTAATTTTGTGTTTGTTTATACTAAGCCTTGTTCTGTATTAAAAGTAGTAACTGGTGAAAGAATTGTTGAGTCTCAGAGCAACCTGGAAATGGCTGATGCTGGTAATATTTGTTCCATCGCTGTATTAATACAATGGGATTATAGAATCATCGAATGTATTTGGTTGGAAGGGACCTTCAAAGGTCATCTAGTCCAACCCCTCTGCAGTGAGCAGGGACATCTTTACTAGAGCAGGTTGCTCAGAGCCCCATCAAGCCTGACCTTGAATATCTCCAGGGATGGGGCCTCCACTACCTCTGTGGGCAACCTGTTCCAATGATCTACCACCCTCATATTGAAGAACTTTTTCCTAATATCCAACCTAAATCTACCCTTTTCTAGTTTAAAACTGTTACCCCTCATCCTATTGCTTCGTGCCCTTGAGAACAGTTCTTACAGGCACATTTCAGGTACTGGAAGGCAGCTATAAGGTCCCCCTGGAGCCTTCTCCAGGCTGAACAACCCCAACTCTCTCAGCCTGTCCTCATAGGAGAGGTGCTCCAGCCCTTGGATCATTTTTGTGGCGCATAGATACAGCCCTTAATACCCCAGCTCAGTTTGTTCTCTGGAGTCAGGCGGATCAGCAGTGAAAGAAGAGCTCTCCAGAGAAATGCAGGGGCGGCCAGAGATGACACTAGCTACCTGTAGACCAGGCCCAGGTCACCTTGTATGAATGAAGGTGGTCTGCCTCAGAGTGATCTCGTTATGAAGAGCAGAGCCACTCAGGCGAAGCACTTCAGGTGCAGTGCTCCCTGCGCAGTACCGCGTTTTGCTGCCTTTACTCCACTGAGGGACAGGCTTTTGCCCAGAGCCTGGGAGGTGAGACCCCTGGTTCATCTGAACCGTGATGTTAGCACTCAGGCGCAGGCTGACAGTCAACAACACGCGGTGATTCACCCCTTCAGTTAGTCTCTGTCACCTACTTCTTAATGTGGCCACTGCAAAACACACAGTCTCACACTCTCTGTCCAATACAGCTTAGCGAGGATCACTTGTAATTATGTATTTTCATCTAATTCAAGTATCTTTGCTAACGAGCTTTCCCATTCCC
>NW_010306921.1:0-5274 GCF_000700745.2 Antrostomus carolinensis | reverse complement strand
GAGGGAGCGACCCCTCCCTCCCTCGTGTACGCGGAGGCCGGGACAGGCCAGGAGCTAATTGCTCTTAATTAAACGTTCCCTGTCGTCCTTCCGTGAGCTCCGCTGCCCGGGTGCCCGGGGTTCCTCTTTCCACCTTTCATAGCTCAGGCTGTGGGAAACCACACAGGTGTCAGAGATGGTGGGCACGGTGGGTTTTTCCCTCATCCGTTGTGCTTTTTACCTTCTCTGTTAGGGCTGCTAACACCTTATGTGACTTATTAATAAGAAATAAAAGAAAACGATGGATTGAAGGGGTTTAGCAGAGAATGAAGCCATCCTAAGCCAGCCTAGAGGCGATTCTTGCAGAATTTAAATCATGGAATCACAGAATTCCCTTGATTGGAAAAGAACTTTAAGGTCATGGAGTCCAACCAGTAACCCAACACTGGCAAGTCCTCGACTAAGCTGAAGAGTGTCTGCTGAAGTTGGTTACTGGCTTTGCTGCAAGATGTTTTTGTGTCAGTTCATGTCTCATATAATTGATATTACTTATAGTGGCTCAAAGTGGGGAAAAAACAGTTGCTTCTTAAGGATACGAGCATTGTTGTTGCTTCTTCATTAACTTTCACGAGAGCCACCAGAACTCTGTACCACTGAAGTGTGAGGGAGGATCAGTATAGTGGTAATGAGAAGGAAGATTATAATTTTGGGGCAAGCTTTGAAAACTACTTGGCATTTATTTGTGGTAGTGCCCAGTCATTATCCTGAAGTTACACAGTATAGTAGATGTTTAGGAAGAGGAAGAATAACTTTATTTTGTGTACAGTGGTTCTTATGAAGGAGAAAATTCAAATTAATTGGAGTATTTCTGCAGTATTCTGTTCAACTGTCTGCATATCTGTGGCTTTGGTGCACATAGCATTTTCAAGGAGTGATGAAAACTGACCAGTTGTGAAAAGTAACCCTAAAAATAGAGCAGCTGACTGCTGCTGTTGCAAGCAGGCTAGAGCCAGATGGACACTGGGGTGTGTGTGGCTTTTTGTTAGCAAGTTTGAGGGAACAATGAAAAAGGGAATATTTAAAAGCAGGATACAGGTTGGCACCTTTAATTCCATTTCTGTGGGTGCAAAACTGTTTTATCAGTTTTGGACATAACAACTGTTAAATTTGATTTCTTTTGTTCCTGCTTTAATGAAATAAAGAGAACAGATGTTTCAAAACTGTTCTCTATCAGATTTGTAATCTGCTTTGTGAACTACTGTTGATTCCAATCAACTGTGAGTGGCCCTGATGGTCTGCTTCGGACTGTCCAACAAGTACCTATTGTCCTTGTGTATTCTTCTGGTACAGAACAGTGGTGCCTTTTTCTTGGGGTCTGTATGGGTGAAAGTAACTTACTGAAAACAGTAGAAAGCTTTCACCTTTCCACCTGCTGAAGATGTTTCCCAATAGATATTACACAGTGTTCTCAGGGTGCTAACAGTGTGGTTCACAAACTTCCATGACACTTGCGATGAAGAGAAGTGTTGGCATAAATTTGCTTGCTTTGTAAACAAAGTGGCTTCCATTGCAAATCCTCAGAGTATCTTACTGAAATTTTACTGAAACGTTTCTAATGTCTTACTGATTTAAATGTCTCATTTGTACTCTCACAAAATAACAAGACTTCATCAGTCATCTTGATGATGACCAGAGTGATTATGTGCCAAAACTGAGGACAAATTTTGGTGGGCATCAGGGAAGTTGGCGATCTTTTGCTCTCCACTAGTGCCTCATCTCTTTGCAGTGGCATAAGTAATCTGTTCAAATGGAGCTGCTTTGAAAGCAAAGGTGTGCTATGTAGGTTGCTTTTTGGTCTGTGTTTACAAAATAGAAGATCTGTCAGTTTTCTGTATATGTGAGAATGTGAAAGTATTTTTAGAAAGCTGCTTATTTCCGAGGAATGATAAAGTAAAGGAATGAAATACTAGTAATGAAGAGAAGAAGTTCTAAATGTCAGTATGTTACCTTAAAACATAATACATAATGATGCAGCAATACCTGCTTTTCTGGTCACCTTTTCATTTTGGTACAAGTAGAGCATCTTATAGTTAACATTTTCTTATTTTACTCTGATTAATTCCTTACTTTATTATGTAATGGTGTAATTTGGATTCAGATCAAATGCAGTTTTGTTTCAGGTAACACAATATTAAATTAAAAAGCACTGCCATGGCAGGAGTAAAAGGTAACGATAAAACCCTAACTAAGAAGATAGACTAAATTCGCAGAGCTTTTTGAAATGTTAGTACTCATAGAGTATTCTACAAAAATAATAGCACTAAAGCTTAGGAAGATTGAGAGAGAACTGTGTCACATTGTAGACACTTGCTAACTTGATTGAAGTGCTTCAATGCTTGTTTATAAAATGCTTCTGAAATTAAATGTGAAAGTAGATTTCTAATCTTCACAGTTTGATGGAAAGGAGGGGAAACATACAAATCTGTACCTTTTTCTCTCAGCTTTTCTGCTAGGTAATTAAGGTCTTGGTCATCAAATAATACATATGGCTGGCTACTGTATCAGCATGATAATGAGATCCCAGGTATTTTATTCTGTTTTTGATAGCTTGAATGTGGTTTTGTTTTCTGATTCGTTTTTGTCTGTAGCAGACAGAAATTATCTATGTATTGGCAGTTAGGAGTGTGTTTCATAAGGTGGTATCCTTCATCCAGCTCAGGATTACAACAAACGACCTCAGTATCAAAGAAAATGGACTGTATCCAGTTGCTTTTACAACACAGAAAAAGACACTGATTGTATGTGGATTCCAAACTGTAGATGTTGAGGAGGTTTGTTAGATAAGGCATCTGTGAGGTGCTCTCTCCTTGGAACTAGTCATCTTCTGTGTTATTGAATTGAATGGGTATTGCAGTTTAGACTGTGTGGGGAATAGAAATACAAGATTTCTGTTATTCCTTTTAAGATAATATTGTGATCTGCTTTGGATTTATTTAATAATAAAGATTAGTAGAGGCAGCCTATGCTGCTTGTGCAGATCATTGTGTTTGACTCATCCCTAGTGAGTAGCAATGGATAGTCTATGTAAGAATTTGTGTAAGGGGTAACACTGTTTAGTTGCATATTATGGGAAGTCCTGATATGTCACTGTTTTATGCTGTCATAAAGTGCTTGTTCTGATTCAGCTTGTGTTGGTTCAGCAAACAAAGCATCCCATGTCTTTAAGGTTTTACATTGAGCTTTTGTTGATACAGCAGCATGTCAGAAAAATTATATGCTTAAGAATAAAACTATAGTGAAGGCAGTTTCCAATGTAGGTGTTCTAGTCTTTCTAAGAAATTAGAAGTCTCAGGGTAAAAAATAACCCTCCAGAAACTCACATTCATAATGTGCTTTTTCTTTCAGATGAAATGTAAGATTTCGTGTATTTGTTCTTGACCATCCTGAGAAAAAGACCAGAAGATGAGTGCAGTACATCACATTTTGTTGTCTTTGCTTCCTGTTGTAGAAATTTGAATAGAGATTCCATCGTATTCTCTCCACTAAATTAGCCCAAAAAAACCTTGTGTTCACAGTAGTGGTGATCACACACATAGGATATTTCTGGTGTGGTTTTTTTTTTTTCTTCCTTTCTTTATGGCTGTGGATCAGCAGCCTTTTCATGTTCCTCCTTTTTTGAGAGATTAGCACTTACCTGGTCGCTCAAATTTGTGATGATTATGACTACAAGGAGCTTTATGAAGACTATTAAATGCCTTCTGGAGTTCTTAGAAACAGTAAGTGTAAATTTTATAGTGAGTGTCCATCTGCGAGGATCACAGAAGAATAAGTGATGCTTTTAATATAAGAACTGAAAAAAACAGTGTGTCTGGGTTTTCACATCTTGATTTGCAGTAGCTTTTGGACCTCATTAGAGCTCACACCTTAAAGCTGTTTGTCCATTTGGAGTACTGAAAGCTTTTTTTACCTTGTGCGGATTGCTTTCTTAAGGCAATTTTAGAATGTGAGCAAGCTTATTCAAATAGTGTCTTTGCTCAGTTATTTACTTGCTTGGAGTCCCTAAGAAAAGAGCTCTCTTGAAGAAATAAGTTTAGTAAAATCACCAGCAACTTCAGAAGTATAGGTGGAAGAACACGTATCAACATGGGAATCATATGTTTCTTTCTGTAGGGAACTAGGCTAATAATGCTGCTGACTCAGTGTCAGTATTGAAAGAAGGGATTTATAACTTACGTTTTTTCTAAGCTTCACATAGGGAGGAGAAAGGGTAGCACAGCTCTGGGGTGTGTGTGTGTGAGGAACACACAGAAGGAAAGCACACAGGCTTTCTTCCCAGTTGCTCGTGTGCAGCAGATTGTCTGATCCCTTTTTCCTGCTGCACGGGGAAGTAGCAATGGATACAACAAATGCTGTAATGTGTAACTTCTACCACACTTGCTGGAGGCCCTTCTGATTTTTTGTGTAGCTACTGGGGTCCAGGTATATGAGAGAGCTATATTATAGCTTGAACACTTACATATTTCTGACAAAATGTATGGGTGTAGTTTAGATGAGGTTGTGCATGACTTTGTGAGCTGTTTCATCAGTGCTTATGAGCTTGCCAGATTTTCAGTTTCACAGTTATTTGACCTTTCCTAGCAAGGAACTCGAAAGCCACTCTCAGGATCTTCCCCCAAAGGGTAATAATTATCACACGTTGTCTGAAATAAATGTAATGCAGAGCCATAATTTTTTTTTTTTTTTTTTTTTTTTTTTTTTGCAAGAAGCGTTGATGGACTCTTGTTTGTTGTACTTCTAGAAATTCTTTAGTGAGGGCTGAATTTTTGTGGAATTCAGCTGCTGAAATTAATCAGATTTGGTTCACTGACATTATATTTTCCTTCAGTACGGTGCAGTAAATTTAAAACTGTAAGCTGATGGATTTTACAACATAAGCAGTAGTTATTGCTTCAAATGGAAAGATGTTTTCAGGTTAGCTGAATATACATGGTGGTTTTCTTTTATGAGTACTTACCTGTGCAGTCAAGTGACCTTCTGTGTTAATCTACGAAAAGGAAAGATACTTGTACATTCTGTTTCTTGCAAGAAAGCACGGGAGAAGGTTAAGTTACCAAATGATTGCAGTTAGTGATGTCAAAATGCAGAATAAATTCCATAAATTTACTGAAACTTTTGCAAGACTTGTACCTGCAGTTATTTTAGTCTGAGTGGTCTGAAATTGTAAAGTTGGATATAAATATTAATTTTCCTTTCCTACAAAACTGATCAGAGAATAATAGAATGGTTTGGGTTGGA
>NW_010306920.1:0-3567 GCF_000700745.2 Antrostomus carolinensis | reverse complement strand
TGCAAGTGTGGGACGTGAATGATGCTGCTGCCACCTAGAATGGGCTGTGGGGGGACAGATGCTGCTCCCCATCTGCGTCCTACCCACCCTCCCTTGTCCCCACCCTCTCTCCTCTCTTGCAGCAGCACCTGGGGAATCGATTTGTGCTGCGTGGCCGGTGATGCCCAGACTGTTCCTGGATGAGGCAGCAGCAGGGATGGGCATCCTTGGCATCTTCCTCACCCAAAATGTTTCTCCCACAGTGGGTGGGCAGGAGGGGAGGAAGGGTGGGTATATCTGGCAGGAGGCATCTCCATGCCCCATCCAGGCTTCATCCCATGGCTTCATCTCCTGCAATGGGGCCACACTCAGGAGCATTTCAAGGTGCCATGAGGTGTTGGACACCTTTGGAGACGGGATGTCACTGAGATGCCTGAGACTTGGCCATTTGGGCCAGCACAGATTTGCCTTTAGGGGTTTTATCTGCTCTTGGGGGGCACAGCCCCAGCAGCCATGGACGAGATGTGGTGGTCCCGGGGGTTGGTTTGTTGCTTCCCACCCGCAGAAGACACGTCCCTGTTTGTTTCTGTTGGATGAACTCTCCAGTGATGTTTGCTGGGGCTTCAGGCTCGAGCAAGGAGCCATTAAAAGGGAGAATAACATCGAAAGGGGAAGGTGGCCAAGTGCCTTTTCCTTCTTTCTCTTTCACTCCATGCAGGAAATCCCCGAGCCTGTGGGCTGTGTCACATCTCTGGGCCGGGTGAGACACGGCCCTGACCCCACGTGGACCTGTCACCATGGGGCCATGCAAGCAGGATGGTCCCTGATGGTGGCTTGGGGTCCCGAAGAGGGTGGGGAGCTGGGGGAGGATCAGCTGGAGGAGAGAGTCCCAGGGAAGGAGCTTCTGTCTGGAGCTGGGCTGAAACCACCTGACAGCTTTTGCTCCATGTCCTGGTGTGAGCTGGGCCAGAGCTGGTTCTGTTCAGCAGCTGGAACAGCGCTGGGGTTTGGGTTCAGCTGGGATTTGTCAGGAGAGAAACATTAATACCACACTGATGTTTGCATTTGTCACTGGAAGTTGAAGGACTTTGTGTTTTGCTGGTCTGGGAGGGGTGAGGAATATTGAACTGACTCAGCTCCATGGGCATTGGGCTCTGCCAAGGGGCTGTTCCATCTCCTGTCCCCCATGGGCAGGAGATCCATGAGGGGCTCTTCCTCTCTTGCTCTCTCTGGCTTTGGCTCAGGCTCTGGCTCTCCCGGGATTGCGGTTTCGGGTCGGGATTGTCACTCCTCCGGGATCGTTATGTGGGAACGGGTCGGGCTTGGTCAGTGGGTGCTGAGCAATGGCACTGGGTGTCACTCATTTGCATATTTTATTCCTATTATTATCATTACTATTTTAATATCAGTATTATTTTATATGGTTTTTTTATTTGTATTACTAAATTTTTTAATATCAGGATTGTGGCTCCTCCAGGATCGTGATCTGGGAACGGGCCGGGCTTTGGTGGGTGCTGAGCAATGGCACTGGGTGTCACTCGTTTGCATATTTTATTAGTATTATTATGATCATTACTATTTTATTATCATTATTCTTTTAAGTTTTCCTTTATTTCCTTGATGAAACTGTTCTTCTCTCCCCCTACGAGTCTCCTTCCCCTCGCCCCCCAATTCTCTCCCCTGTCCCCTTGTGGGGGGGAGTGAGCGAGCGGCTGGGGTTGGCTGCAGCCCAGTGAAACCACCACACTCCACTTCAGCATCATGGGGTGACCTTGGCCATCGTGTTTGGTGGGACAGGAAGGTTGGTCTCCACTGGGACGTGTGTGCTGGGAGGGGAGCCCCGTGGACAGATCCCGGGTGTCTCCACTGAAGGAATTAAGCAGGGTGGGGAAGGAGACAGCAGCTCCTCTGTGGTGATGAGATTGGCGTGTAGGAACAACACCACGGCGGTTGCACAAAGCTCCTCAAATAACTACCAGGTGCCACATGAAGCTGCAGCCCCGGCTCCGTGGTGCTCATCCCTGCTACCACCTCACCAGGTTTGCTGCGCTGGGTGGGGACCTGGTGGTGGGTCAGAAGGCGTGGTGGCACCTGGGGACATACCAGCAGCAACGCTGTAGGGCAACCCAGGCTGCGTCAAGCCTCCGTGCCACCAGCATGGCTCAGCTGCTGTGGCTTGATGCTGTGTGGAGGGTCCCCAAAGAGCTGTAGCCCCTCTCTGGGGACAGGCTCCACATGCCAGGAGATGGCCATTGTATGGTCCAGCTCAAGGGTCTTCTGCCCTGGGAGAGGACAGTGGCACGGTGGGTTGGCCGGTGAGCCCTGGGAACAGCCCTGGGGCTGATCCAACAGCCGCAATCCTGGCTGCGCGTGATGCTGAGCAACGCTGTAATTAGAAGGTTGGTCCCTGGTTCAGCCCTGCTTCACCTCTGCTTCCTCCTCCTGCCCTCCTCCTCCTCCCCATGGTGGGGGCAATCCCATCAGTGTGGGGCAGGGACAGGAGCTGGACCCACACAGGTCTCTGACTCCAGCCACCACCCACCACAGCCCTTTTCCCCCTGGTTGAAGAGCAGAGCCCTGCCTTGGGGAGGAGCAGGGTGATGAAGGTTCAAATCTACCTCCCACCACCAAGTTAACCAGTTTGGTGTGTGGTGAACTCCATGGGGGACCCCTGTGCTTACAGGAACTCTCTGGGCATCACCACGGTCCTGGGAGATGTGGGGTCTGTCCCTGCAGAACCACAAGTGCATTTTTGGGGCTGTTTGAGGTTTTTGTGGCTGCTGAGTTGGTGCTTTTAGGGCTGAGTTTGGTCCTGGCAGTTACCCTGTTCCTGCAGGAGGAGGAGAAGGTGTGTGTCTCTTCTCCCAAGTAACTAGTGATAGAACGAGAGGGAATGGCCTCGAGTTGCACCAGGGGAGGTTCAGATTGGATGTCAGAAAAGATTTCTTCACTGAAAGGGTTCTCGGGCACTGGAATGGGCTACCTAGTGAGGTGGTTGAGTCCCCATCCCTGGAGGGATTTAGAAGATGGGTAGATGAGGTGCTCAGAGATCTGGTTTAGCAGTGGACAGGTACAGTTGGACTCGATGATCTCAAAGGTCTTTTCCCACCAATCCATTCTAAGATTCTGTGATTCTAAGCTCCACACTGGGAACAACTGATCACATCCCCATGTGTCCCACAGAGCTGTGTCCCACTCGGCTACTCCTCTCCCCTCCATCAAACGTGGTTGGAATTAGGTAAGAAGTTTGAATGTTGTTGTGCAAGGTGGATCCACACACACAGCTGCTGCTTGGCCTCATTTTCCAGGGAAACCAGGCCAAAAAATCAAGGCAAGGCTCAGAAGGAAGCACCACGTACCACCTCGGTTCAAAGGGAGCTGGGGGACCCTGCAGCAGCGTGTACACCACTGATGGTTGCCCACCATGGTGTTGGCTAATGAGCTTCTGCACCAACCTGATGATGCTGCCCTTGGTCAGGGTGTGCCCTGAAAAAAATGGAGCGGTCAGCTTGGCAGCAGTGTGAAGACATCGTGCCACCAAGAAGCTATTCCTCCAGAAGGTGATCCTGGCTCTGTCCATCATAGAAT